>NC_034425.1:942572-1080677 GCF_002078875.1 Numida meleagris
CGCCGGGCGCTCCGGTAAGGCCCGCCCCCCGTCGCCGAGCCCGCTCCTTACATCACTCGGGGCCGGCGTCACCGCACGCCGGCCCGGGCCACAGTCCCCTAGAACCCCCCCGGCCCGCCCGGGGCAGCGCGCCCCGCCCGCCGCCTCCCCGTCCCGCCTGCTCGAAGGGCTGCGTGGGAAGGTGCCCATAGGGCCCTATAGCGGAGCGCGGGGGCGTGGTCCCCGCCGGTGTGTGCGGGATGCGGCGCATGGGGTCACTGTCCGTATAGGGGTGTGCAAGGGTTTGGTCCCTATAGGGGTGTGTGGTGTCCGTAGGCATGGGGCACTATCCTTACGGGGGTGTGCAGGGGATGTGGTCGCATTGGGTCAGCCGGCTGAACAGACCCTATTGGTGAGAGGGGACAGCGGTGTCTACGGGGGCATGTGGGGAAGGGGGTATGGTGTCTGTAGCTGTGCAGTCTGTACAGTCACTACAAGTGTGTATGCGCTGCACATGCGATTGTGCATGAAGTTACAGTCCCCATAATTTTCCGGCAAGGGATATGGTGATCCCTGTGGATTTTGGTGGCTACATAGACCTTGTAGGTGTGTGTTGGTTTTAAAGACCCTGTGGATGTGTGCTTGGTTACATTCCCTGTCTGTAGGATGTGTGGTCCCTCTGGATGATGCGAGTGAGCCCAATAAATGCAGACAGGTTTGGTGTGAGTTTGTGCAGTCAGGTGTGAGATGCCAGGGCTGATGGAGCCTGGGTGTCTGAGCTGGGCAGCCAAGGAGCAGAGCTCTGTTGCCTCCTCCAGAGGTTTCTGTCCCAGGACAGTGGTCCCAATACAACACAGTGCTGTGCAGGTGTCCAAAGTCCTGGTGCTTCCCTCAGGTCCCACTGCAAACTGAAGGAAAGCCTTTATAAACATTTCCTGAAGACATACAAGGCACTGCCAGCTGTAAGGACACACAGAGGACAGAGAGGAATCACAGTGAGGAGCAGCACACAGGCAGAGAAAACCAGCAAAGTTAGTTCAAGTTCGGGTCAGAGGAGACCAAACACGGAAATATATTTGAGTTTGGGTGAAGAATAAAGCAAGAGGGAGAGAGAGAGAGAGATGATTTATCGTGGACATACAGGAAGGTTTCGGAGGAGTGCCGAGCCAGGCAGAGAAAGTACTGACTTTAGATGAAGTCCCAGGATGCTCAAAGTGAGCTGTGCCAGTGAAGATAATCCTGAAACCTGGAGCTAAAGCAGTAAGGCAGAAGCAATATCCAATTAAACTAGAGACCAGGCAGGGCCTCTAAGAAAACTTGGCTTATTGGTAATACAAAAATAATACGGCTGTGTTGCCTGTCAAGAAACCGAATGGGAAGGGTTACAGATTAGAAGAGTGTCTAAGAGCAATTAATCAGATCCCATAGGAAACACACTGGGTAGTAACAAATCCTTGTACTTTGCTAACGGCTCTAGAGGAGAAGCATAGGGTGTGAACAGTACTGGGTCTAAAGGATGCTTTCTTCTGAATACCTCTGGATGCAGCAAGTCAGGTGATGTTTGCCTTTGGGTGGGAAAATCCAGAGACAAATTGGAAGAAACCAATCAGCTAAGGAATTGGAGATATGGAAGAAGGAGACTTCACAGACTGCCTCAGTGTTATTGCAATACATGGATGACATTCTTCTGGCTGTAGAAACTAAAGAAGAACATGCACGTATGACCGTTAGTTTCCTGAGCTTCCTAGGAAGAGGAGGGTAACGAGTATCAAAAAGGAAAGGCACAAGTGAATAAAGACATGGCTATGTATCTAGGATTTGAGATTTTACGGGAGCATCTTAGTGTGTTATTAGTACTTGTAAAGGGCAGTGAAGTCGACAGGCAGCCCCAGTTGTTGGTGCCATTGGAGGAAGGAGAACAGGCCATTCTTTCAACTACTATGTCATCAGTTCTTGCATGTGCCTGAATGGCCTGTGCTGCTTTTAGGTAGAGATACACTGAACAAGTGATAGGGCTGTGGAGGCCCAGGTCTTCATCTTGCAGGAATCATTGCTTGAATCTGAAATACCTGGAGAGGAAGAGAAGATGGTAAAGCCATTGCTGTGGGCTGCAGAAACCCCAGGATGATCAAGGCAGGCTGAACCAGTAATGACTTCTGAAGCTGAATGCTGAGCCAGGTTGGATGGGCCCTGGACAGCCTGATCTGGTGGGTGGCAACCCTGCCCATGGCATGGAGGTTGGAACTTGATGGTCCCCTCCAACCTAAGCTGTTCTATGGTTCTATGATAACGCCCTGTGGCTGTAGGCAAGCAGATGGAGTAAGGTGGAGCAGGGAGAGGGGGAGCAGTGCAGTGAGAGGGGATACCACCCCCAAAATGTCCTCCCCTGGACCTCTCAACAGTGAATCATTGCCTCAGACTACATAGGTTTAAGTGCCCACAGCTCACACTTTGTGACACTCTGAGGAGAACCCATGGGTGGTGAGGTTGGCAAGGCAAACTTTAGCTCTGTCATCTACATCTGCTCCAGTGCTGGGGATGACTGGCGAATCATAGAATGGCTTGGGTGGGAAGGGACCTCAAAGATCATCAAGTTCCCACCCCCCTGCCACCTCCTTCCTCCATTCTGCAGCAGCCCCAGGAGGGCAGGGACATGCCGTGGTTTCAGTGGTGAACTGGCATCTGGTTGAGCTGATTTAACACATCCACCCTCCTGAACTCTGCCTCCTGTGAGCCCAGCTCATCTCCCTCCCTCTGGGGATGATGCTCCCATTTTAGTTGTCTCACAAAACCTTATCTGAAAGGTTGCAAAGCAGATTCCTTCCTCCTCATCATCCACGGAGGATGCAGCAGATTTGGCCAATGATGGGAGGCCATCTGCAAACATTAGGGGCCTTCCAGCTCCCCAGCATGGCTTCATCAAAATCACTCTAAGGATCCTTAGCCCTTGAAGCTCCATCCCCTGCCCCTACTTTTCCAAGGCAGGTGCTTCGCGAGGTCAGGATGCACAAATCTTCCCCACATCTGATGGCTGACTGCTCTCTTGGGCAGGAACCGAGGTCTGCACAGAGGCATTGCTCCAGGGAGGGGACTTAACCACTCCAGGGGAAACCCAGCATCCTCACACTCGTGGGCAAGGCTCCCTGCCTGAGGCAGTAAGAAACTTGTTGAGATCTTATCTTCTTGAGACATAAACTCTATTGACACTCCTCTGTCCTTATGCCAAGTGTTACAGTGACATAGAAAATGTCTTGCAAAACAATATCCCCTGGAGAAGAGCACTGAGCAGTAAGTATCCTGCCCTACAGAATGTTTTGGGTCAGAAACTTACCTTTTTAGCACGCCTGCACAGAACTGCAGCAGTGGCTGTGGTTTGGGCTCCACTTGCTGGTGTGGTACTGCTTAGACCATACTGGATGGAGGTAATGAGATACCAGATGCCTTTCCCTCCTCCTGCTCCATTTATCCATGAGCACGCTAAAGAAGGACAAAGCCTCCACGGATCTCCTTTATAGCCCCATTGCCTCGCCCTTAGCCAAAATATTGGGATGGAAAGAGCTAAAGGTGATGCGGAAGGAAGGAAGCAGTCCCTGAGGAGCAGTATCTGATTTCTGGAACTTTTCAGGGCTTGCAGCTGCATTGCTGCTGTGGAAGCAAGGGACAGCGGCTGAGATGCTCGCAGCAGAGCAGGACTGCCTTCCCACCTGGAAGTCACTGCGAGATCTCCAGTGCTTTTATCTCACGTCCCATCCTCCCAGGTTGTTTTGATCAGCGTGCACGGTTTGGAGCTGTTGCCTTGTTTATCTGCTGTGCTGGGCGCTTTCATCTCTCTCCTGGAAATCCGGCGGCTGCCGGCAGCGAAGGGAAGTGCAGGTTCGGTGCCTCCTGTTTAATCGTACCCAGATCCGCTCACCTTTCGCCTCTATTCCCTGCCACCACTTGTCGGACTCTGATGACTTTGTGAGGAGTTTGTAATGAGTCTCATGTGCTCGAAAGCTGGTTCTTCCCCGTCGGGGGATTAAATTGTGACCGTGAATCTTTATTAAAATGAGCTCGGCACTTTGAACCTAATTTTTCTTCTAAAATTAATGTAGCTACAAAAAGCCAGTAACAGGAGTTTGGGGGATTATTTCTATGAAGCTGTTTTTTTTTCCGTGCTGGACTCAATATAGGCTGGCTTTATGACTGTAGTGAGATAGGGAGTGGATCCCAGGTCTGTTTTAATTGGAGAGCTGCTTAGTTTCAGCTGCAGGACAGACAGTGAATGGGAACCAGTCAGGGGAAGGTGAGGGGAACAAAAGCAGATGTAGGGAGGGCAGGGGTCTCACAGGCACAACACGGGCAGTACCAGGTGGGATGCACTCCTTCTGCAGCATCCTGAGACAGGGACAAACTAGCTCAGAAGAAGGGCAGTCCATCAGCCTGTAGCAGTTGTTTTATTCCCTGGAGCCTGAGAGAAATCTGTGGTTTATATGGTTTTCTGCAGTTTGAGGAACATTGGCTATCTTTACGCATGGGAACATCTTGCTTCTCTTGCCTTCTTGCCATCCATCCATCCATCCAACCGCTGTGGCAGTGAGTGCTGCAGGCTCCAGTGCCACACGCAGTGATGCCTGTGTCCATCTGCGGAGCATTCCCAGCACTCACACTGTGTTTTCTGTCTCAGTGAGGGAGGAGGGAGAAGTGGCTGCCAGGGCCGTTGGCAGATGTGCACACAGTTCTCCAGACTCTGTGCATCCCAAGGTCCTAGCACCGGTGCTTTGGCTCAGCAGTTCGTCACTGCACTCACTTGGAATGTCCACATGGGCCGTCTGTGAACAGAATGCAGAGAAGCCTCTCAGCAAATGATTGATTCATCATTAATCACCCAGGTTTGCTTACAGGGAAGGCTTCAGAAAATGCTCTTACGGCTGCATCTCTGCAAACCCCATGGTCCTGTGCACAGAAGCCAGCTGGGTGCCTTCATATGGAAGAAGCTCTGGCACAAAGCTGACCAACCAGACCCACCGGGTTGCTCCAGAAATGCTCTGTGGCCTGTGTGGAACAGTGATAATGCCTGCACAGCTCCCTAACACAAGGGCAGATTCCTCCTGCTCCTCCCAGCAGCTCCATCAGCGTCCAACAGATCAGCTCGTCCCATTGGAGCTGGCAATCCTCGCAGCTGTTCTTCCTCTCATGCTCAATAACCTTTATCACCAACCAGTCCGAGCCAGGAGAAACTGTCCAAGTGAGCAGAGAAGCAGATGGAAGGAACCAGGCTCAACACATTGCAGACCTTGCATGGTCATTACCCAGACGTGGGTCGGATGCAGACAACAACTCAAAATGAGAGTTATTAACACTTGTGTTGGCGATCACAGGTCTCAGACAGCTTCCTCTCCTGGATGTCCTCCTGGCTATAGAACTCCAAAAGCCTTGTCTCCATACTTCCCAGGATACCTGACAATGCAGGGTCAGAAGAGCCTTGAGGTGATGTGAACAGGCATTCTTCTTTTCTCCAAGTATCACCTCCAAGGGAGGATCTTCAGCTATGAGAGCTTAATCTGGATGTATTAATTTAATAGTAAAAGCCAGGAGTAGGATTGCCTTTGTGTTCTCTGCTCATTTTGGTTTTTCAATTGCAGAGGTCACAGTTCAGACCTTCTATCACTTCTGGTCAGTAAGGAATCCTGCTTGGCAGGTGATGGAGGATGCACAGAAGCTACAGTAGTGGCACAGCATAAGATGGTACAGATAAGAAATGAAATGGGATGGGATGGGATGGGATGAGATGGGATGGGATGGGATGGGATGGGATGGGATGGGATGGGATGGGATGGGATGGGATGGGATGNGGGATGGGATGGGATGGGATGGGATGGGATGGGATGGGATGGGATAAGATAGGAGAAAAAACAGAGCAGTTGTTCAGCAGAAGTAGACCAGGCCATGGGTATTTTGGGACTAGGTGCTAAAATGGAGTCTGCAGCCTGCCAAAACAATGGGATTCCTGTATTTGATGCTTAGCCTATCGGGCTTGCTTTGCAGTCAGGGCACAGAGACATGGGAAGGCTGTGCAGGAGATCTGCAGTAGCTCTTTAAGGAGAGACTCAAGTCCTGGGAAAAACAAAACCTGAGGTCATTTCAGTGGGTGTCACATGGATGGTGACTGGTGGGGCTGTTCCCATCCTGCTGAGCCCTGCGGCTGACTCAGAGCCCACGGGAAGAGACAGAGCAGGAATACTGGCCCCAAATCCAACCAGTGCACAGCTGCAGCACAGGCTTTGTCCTGGAAGGTTGCCTGTCTCCTTGCTGTGACTAGAGGCCATTCCTGCTGCCTGGTTCACAGCACAGAGCAGAGCTTTAGTGAGCCTCTGAGTCCTCCCCAGAGCCTGCTCGAGGTGTGCTGGGGAGGAGGGGGGCATGGAGCTGTCCTGGAGGGGTTTTCCTCTGCTCCTACACTGCTGGTGGTGTGATGTGACACAGCTTTCGTATGGAGGTAACAACGTACCTTCCTTGGCAAGGCTTCTCCTGGGGTCTTCTCATTGCTGTCTTTAAAGAGGGTAGCTGTAGCTCAGGAGAGCAGCCCATTGAGTGCTCAATCCCCCTCTTTGCAGCCAGGCTGTCTGTAAGGGAGATCTGTGCGTCATGCATCAGGAATGGCAGTGCCTTCAGACAGCATGATACATCCTGCCCTTGTCTCTGTAAATTCCACTGTTTCTCTACGCAGATGAGTTTTACACCTTTTCTGAAACCCCCAGGGATGAGTCCATTCTCCCCAGTCATCCATTGGCTAAGCGAGTGGCTGAAAATGAACAGAGCCTGAAGCGCTCTGAGATCAGGGTGCTTTCTAAGGCTGTGAGCAAGACCAAAGAAAGCCAAGCCTCAGGCTTGCAAAATTCAGAAAAGACAGAGGGATGGGAGCGCTGCTTGCATGGCAGGGCTGGAAAACCATCACCCTGCAGGTGAGCAGTGTCAAGTCACAGAGCGCAGCTGTGCTTCCACCACTACATCCCCGGGGCTAAATGGGAACCTCTGCCTTAAATCTTCGTGCTGCTGCTGTTTCTGTCGGTTGTGCAGCCACAAGCTGATGCCAGGAGTGCCCTGCTGCTGTGGAATGGAAGGAAAGCTGCACTTGTTGTGTGTGGGTGTGTGCAGCACGGGCTTTTTATTGGAAATTCCCTTTCACTCCCTGCTCGTCCTGCAGGGTGTGTGCCCGTGGAAATGAGCACAAATCACGGCTGTGCGATGCCGGGGCAGTGTAGTGGTATTCCTGGGAATACCCACGTGGTTCAAGGGCATTTTTTTCCCAGCTGTGTCTGAGTTGAAAGTGGCTGCACAATGGTGATATGCTGAACAAACGTAATGAGCATCAGCCATGGTCGCCCTGCTGCTGACAGCATAACCTGTGCAGTGCTTCCTCAGCAGCCGCCCAGCCACTATGGCACGAGAAGAGAGGGCAGGGAGAGGGAAACCTGATGGCAAGCAATGGAAACTGGAAACCCTGTGGAAGGGTAAAGGATTCATGAACTGTATGGCCAACAGCACAGCAGAGTCCCGGACATCAAGGAGACGGAATTTGAAGTCATAGCTGCGATATCAGGCTGTATATGGGTGGAACTGGTCATGCCCCCCCAGGAACAGAAGCATCCATGCCCTGCCCAGCTCTGTGCTTAGTGTTCATGGCAGAGGGTCTTACACTGAAGATGCTCTCCCCTGCCCAGCCCCCAGCTGCAGCAGATCGGGGTCAACCTGCACTCACTATGCATGACTGCAGGCAGGCATAATACGCAATGGAGACACGTTTCCAGGGCTAGAAGGCCAAAAGCCGCAGGCTCTGGATTAATCTCTCCAGCAGCTGGCTTGTTTGGAGTGCAAAGCCCACAGTTAGCATCCTCCTGCTGCCTCTCCCCCTTTCCCAGTGGAAGCAGACACGAGGCAGGCTGCTCCCCCCATGCAGTGTGCCTGTGCGTGGGGAGCTGTGAGCAAACCTGCTTGGACTTTGGAACTTCCCCACTCAGATTTTATTAATTCTTCCTTTGCAATAATCCTCAATATGTTTCGCTTACATTCAATGAGCAAGAGGGGAGCACTGCCTCAGTTAATTTAACTCCCACAAATTCCCATCGCGGCTGGGGAAAGATTGCGCTGCCTCAAAGATAAAGCAGCCTCTTTATATTTCAAAAGGTTAGAGATTAGATCTGGTTACCGTTACACTTTTATTAAAATTCTTATTTACATTTTTTTTTTCTCATTGATGCAATTACAGAAAAGAGAACTTTTTCAATTCAGTTCTTCAGTACCAAAATATCCCCGGTCTGGAGCTTGCATGCATGTGGAAAGCCAGGGCCTGGTTCCCTTCCCTGCAGATGGGCAGGGAGGAGCTGGTGCAGGCACTGCCTGTCTTCCTCCGTGCTCCATGCTGAGAACTAGCACAGGGCTTGACCGAATTTCTCAGGCTTGCAGCAAAAGGTGGGGGGGTTGCCTCCGAACAGAAGGTCCCTGCAGCATTTTTCTCCTGGGAAATAGCTTTTGGTTATATCCCAGATGTGAAGCGCGGGGGATTTTGCAGTCTGGCATCTGGTGCTTCAAGCCCTCAGTGGTTTTGATAGGGATGCTGAGCAGCAAGGGTGCTCCTTTATTTATGCCAGGTGAATCTTCGTGGTACAAAGTCAGGTATTACAGCAAGAGTGCAGGACTCAGGGCTGTCACACATACAGCATCGGGTGAGCTACTGCCTAAAGGTAATGGCAAGGGCAAGGAAACCCAAACCTATGGACAACAGCGTAGAGGCAAGTCCAGAGTCTTACCAGACTGAAGGAAGAATTGGGCTCCTTAGGAGGAGCACGGGGCCTCAGATCTCACCCACAGGAGCAGGAGGAAATGCAGGGCGATGCTCAGCAGTGCTGCTCCTGCTCTTGGCAAGGGAAGAAAGAGGAGATGCTATCTCCTGAACTCCACTGACCCTTGTGCTGACACAAATCATGTTCACTGCAAATCTGCAAACCTGTGACCTGCCTGCTCCTGGCTCACACACACCATAAAGCAAGGAGACACTGAACAGACAAGAGCAGCTCTCCCCATCAACCAGCATCTCCCCGCTCAGGAGCAGGGGGCATCCAGAGAAGCAAAAGGAAGGATCAACGAAGCAACAGAGGGAGCACGAAGGGTGGCCCTTGCAAACACATGTAGGTCAGTGCAGGTAGAGATCCAGAAGATCTTGAATTTACTAAAGCAGATGCAAGTCAGAAAAGCCCTTCATGTAAAGCAGCACTGGTGGGGTACAGCAGCAAAACAGTATTTCCTAAAAGGCTGCTCAAAATTAGGGTCTTTTTAGCCTGTGGTGGGTATGGAACACTCCACACAGTGCCCAGCCTAAGGAGGTCCCTGCCATCCTCAGAGTGTGCAAACAGAATGGAGGATAGCTAGGAGAGGAACAGGGCGGGAGCTGAAAAGTGGAAGGAACGCTCAGTGGGCCTCTGTGCAGCAGTCTCATAAGGCACAGGAGACAAAGCAGAGGTGTTTGTGCTCCCGTGGCCTTGCTGTGTGCTAACCATGCTTGATCCCCACCTTGCCTCCAGCCCTGGGTAACCATGAGCCACCCAGCACATGGCCCCATGAGAACAGCATCCCGGAGCCAGAAGGAGAGACCAAGAACAAGAAGCAGCTTCAGGTCCCTGCCCCTATGACGCTCAGCAGGCTCCAAGATATCCTCACCAGGCAGAGGGGATGCAGGCATGCAGATCCAGCCCAGGATCTGCATGCCTGCACCAGCCCCGTGTTTTCTCTCAGCAGCTGTGTGCAAGGAGAGAGCCCACAGCCCTTCCTGCTGGCTGGTATAGCTCCCTGACAGCATGGAGATGCTGCTTTCAGGTCCCTGTGTGACATATGGCAGAGTGGGAGTGGAGTGGCTGGAAGCCACATGGTAGCCGGTAGCTTGCCTGTCTCTTTAGGGCTGTTTATTTTTATAAGGTGCCAACACCCTCAGTCAGAGACTCTGAGACTGCAGAAAAGCACTGGGGAGAAAAGGCTTCTTCCCACCATGCACCACTGGCCTGCTGTGATGTACAGGTAGTGCAACGGGGGGACTCGACTGGAGGTTCAGTTGATCATGTTCTGGATCTCCTCTCACTGTCACAGAACGTGAAAACAAAAATCCACACCAAGGATTTTTGCCCACTTTTCTTCTGCTTACAGAGAAGATGCCCTGTGCATCAGGGCTGACATCTCCAGGGAAAGAGGCTGGATTTTATCTTGGTGAAAATGTGGGTGGGTTGCAGCTCTGCAGCCTTCATCTCATCATGATCCATTGCACCTCTGCAGCAGCTTTCTATCCGAGGACCAGTGAGTGGAGCATCACCTGAGATCAGTAGAGATCATTTCCGTGCCCAGCTCTGGAAGGCGAGCAAAATGATGAAGAGCACACACTGCTTAGGACACTTTTGGTTCAATGAGCATAGACAGCAAAAGAGAAAAACACATTTAAGTGACACTGGGGTAGAAATTTTGGTTGGTTGAATTATAATCACCTGTGCTAAAGCCTGGCTAGGCTCTGGGTTTAACACCCCTTTTTGATGTATCTGATGAAACTGGAGTATGAAATCACAAAAATAAAACCCTGTTCTCCTTTGTAGGGTTTCAGAGGCATTTTCTGCAACTTGGTTTCTCAGAAAAGGGGTCAAAATGTCCTCCCAGTCCTCCTGTTTTTTAGCAACAACAAAGAATCCTTTTTTTTTTTTTTTTTTTGTCTGAGGGGAAGATCTGAGTTCCTGGCAGCCTCAGAAACTTTCCGAGGTATTTTGATGTTTCCTAAACAAAGTGGGAGGAGGTGGGAGCTGGGGTTTGATGGGAGCTCTGGTTATCCCCACCTGGTATCGCAGTCCCAGAGATACCCACCTGCCAGAGGGGATGGGAAGGGTCAGAAATGCAAAGGGCAGCAGCTGGGGTGAGCTGGGGTGGAAGTTGGTGGAGCTTTGCTGACTCTTTTCAGCTGCAAAACTGTGCTGGTTGTCAAAATTAATGGAAAATGGGAGTCAAGAGTAGTCAAAGGGGCAGACAGAAGTCAGACTGTGCAGCCCTTGGCACAGAGCCTGTGGGAACCATCATCCCAAAGCCACTCCCAGGAGACAAGCCCCTGCCCAGCAGTGATGGAGAGTGAGTTTTGTCATGAGCAGGCTGCAAACAGCAGCACTCAGGCATCCTTCACACCTTTGTGGTGATTCAGCCAGCCAGCACCACTGTTGGTGGAGAATGGCTGCCACAGGGAACACAGGTGGGGTTAAGAAGGTGCCAGACAAAGACATGGCAGAACGGAAAGCTGGGTTCACCCAGAGGCTCTGGGAACCTCCTGCATTTGTGCTCTCATGTGTCCTCGTGCCCCTCGCTCTCACTCTGTGTTAACTGAAAGCCAGCCTTGCAGACAGCAAATGATTTCTAGGTGCTCACAACCCTAACACCACCTTAATTAAGTTCTTTGGGTGAGAATTTCCTTCGGCTGTTAGTTCTTCTTGATGAGACCAGACAAGGGGCTGGGGAGGACAGGCCATTGGACACGACGTTCTGAGATGAATCTTTGTCAGTGCACCTCGGGATTCAGTGCTCTTCTCTGCCAGGCCTGACAAGCCCCGTGTCACAGGTGAGGCATCTGGACGCTTGACCTTTTGTTTCCAGTCTATCAGTGGCAGGAATAAAGCTGCGACCTCTTCTGAAAAATCCTTTTTCTGGAAAAATAGCAAAACTTTACTCGGGGTAAAAGGGGATAAGAAGTGTTGATAGACACTGCCCACTCCTTGCACCTGCAAGCAGAACAGAACTAGCAGTAAGTACTGTATGACCCTGCAGCTATTGGAGTAAACCTATTGATGGAGTGATCAGCTGAGGGATCACCTGCAGAGACAAAATGCTGCCAGTGCTGCCCATCTGATTCTTTCCTTGTCAGAAGGGTGAGCAGGAATCTCCCTCCCCACCCAAAAGTGAACCAGCCAGATTTCACACGGCGCACAACAACAGGTATTACCTAGTTCTGTTGACTCCAGGAGAATGATGGTCTCTTTATCCTCAATTTCCCCCCCAGCAAAATAAAGAAACAAACAAGAAACTCAAAACATTTAAAGTTCTGCTTCCAAGTCCCAAGATGTCTTTTCTCCTCCCTCTTTCCTCCCTAAGGCTCAGCCTCACACCAGGCTGCCTACATTTATTTATTTCTTTATGTTTTAAGGAGGTACATTCATTTTGCAGGGGTTCTCCGGGGAACAGGAGAGGCAGTAAATTGATTTATGAAATTCATTTGCTCGCAGCAGCATGCCGGCAGCTTGTCCCAGCTCTGCTGCTGCCCACACGGGACTGGAGGAGGGCGATGAGGGATGCATGGAGGGGGTGCTCGAAGATGCGCACACGCATACACATGTGCTCCCGCCCATTTTTCCCTTTGTATTTAGAGTTTCCAGCCCCAGAGTTTCCCCTTTGGTCCAGAGAGGATCAGAGACAGGCTTGGGTGGTTGGGCAAGAGCACCAAGTGTGCAAGAGGAGCCCCACAAGCCCAGCTCCTTGGGCAGGCAATGAGGGGCAGACCTCTCTTTTCCCCCTGAGAGATGTCTCTCACTCCCCTTGCAAGATCTTAGTGGGTTGGCCTCACCTGGAGGCTGCAGCGATGTGGTGAGCACATGTTGGTGCTGGTGCTGGTCAAGCCCAAGGCCATGGTGATGCACCTCTATGAGAGCTGCACCACCTTGTGACCAGGTGACCTTTAGCTGAGGATAAACCACTCAGGAACCTTTCTGAGGTGGGTGTGGGGAGCATCGCCATCACATCCTGCCCAGTGCATGGTGGCTTTGAGGCAGTGAGGGCAGTGGGGACAAGGCAGCTGCTGAGCACTGGAGGAGGCTCCCATCCATCCCAGCGCCCACGTCGTGGTGGCTCTTTGGGTTCTGTCCCCAGCAGCTCCCCACACTCTCTCTGCTCTCAACATCAGTGAGCTGCACAACCCTGTGCAGTTTCAAAGCCTCGACATTTATGAATTAGTCCTTCCTATTGTTATTTACTTATCAGCTCTTTATTAGAGAGCTCCCTTGGCTACGCACATGGCCTGTCCCCTTGGCATTTGCTTTGTTCTGTTACGAGATTATATCGATGTCTTTGTTCCCCTGTTTACAGACGTGTTGTAATCCTAACTGCTTCTCTTAAAGTGTTTAATGAAGGTATTTACTCTAAATTGTTTGCTGGGATTTTCTTCTACAGTTGAGGGATAAGAAGGGGATGCAGCGTGCTATTTCATTCCAACAATTTATATTAATTGACATCTTATATCAAATGGAGAAGGCTTAACAGGTCTGAATGGTTGTCCCAGCTGAGGCTGGGACTGAGACTGGAGCTGCTGAATTTGGTTCCAGACGCTGACAAGAAGCTTTTGGTCCAAACAAGGCTAAATGCATCCTCTAGGCCACAGCACCCCCAGAAATGGGGCTGTTGCCTCCTGCAGGGCACAGGAGCTGTGCTCTCCTCTGCATCCCCCTCCTGTTGCACCCCAGGAGCCTCCCAGCCACTGCCCGTGTTCCCCTCCCAGTGCCACCACCAGTCCTGGAACAGAGCAGACCCGGCCCAATGGCAAACTGCACGGAGGCCACCCACAAGCAAGAAGGAGGACTGCATTTGTTGATGGGTAAATGTATGTACTAAGAATAGCTCCTTCCAGCTTTGCTGCTCACCTACCTTATCCTGCTCCAATTACCTAACTTAATTTACTCCAGCTGTTCCTCCATATCTCTATGATCTATTTTGTACCTCCTTCTGGCTCCCCTTTGATTTCACTGTATATTTTAACATACCAGATTCATTTATCTCTGAAAGTGCCTCTCCTTACAGGAAGGCTGTATACAGCTCTGATATATTTTGCGTTACTTCCATTTCCAGCCCGCTCCCATCCGGGCTTTGTGGCACACACAGATGCTGGCAGCACAGCAGTTATCTGCAGAACATATTCAGCTCAGGAAACACTTGTTCCTGAATGAAACTCATTGTCCTGCCCCATTCCCATCTCATTCAGCACACAGATTTGAGGGGGGAAACTGCGACCTGAATTGCTGAGATATGCCCTCATTGAACACAGGGCTCAGCCATTATCTCCCCGAGCTCCTCTTCCAGTCCTGTCTGCCAGGGGCGTACCTGGGCCAAGGCTTTTGCTGTCATTCTCAGCAGCAGCACACGTCCAGTGCTGCATTTGTCCAATTCCCTGTTTTACTATGAAAAGAAATGATGATGCGGACACCAATCTCGCAGCAGCTGGAGTCAGGGAGCAGCTCTGCTCCGTGTGTCATACCTGGAGCGGATCCTCCCTTCTCTGCGCGTTTTGTCCGCCGTAAAGCCCAGGGGACCTGGACAACCCAAGACATCACCGTAAGGTATGACTCACGGATGGGTCCGCGGGTAGAAATCCTCCGGCGGGACGGCAGCGCCCGGAGCAGCGGGTGGAGGCACCGCTAGAGGGCAGGGACGGACCGCCGGGCGGCGCGGAGCACGGCACGGCACGGCGCGGTGCTGCGCAGCACGGTTCAGCGTAGCACAGCTTGGTAACACATGGCACAGCACGGCATAGCTCGGCGCGGCACGGTACTGCATGGCACAGCACGGTGCCCCACGGCATGGCACAGCGTCGTGTTGCACAGCTTAACGTGGTACTGCACGGCACGGCATGGTGCTGCACGCCACTGCACGGTACCATTTGACACGGCACAGCATGGTGTCACATGGTACCACATAGCACAGCATGGTGCCACATGGCATGGTGCCTCGCCATATGGCGTGGTATTCCACAGTTCAGGATGGTACTGCATGGCTCAGCATGGTTCTGCACAGCTCAGGATGATACTGCGTGGCTCAGCGTGGTGCCACGTGGCTCAGGATGGTACTGCGTGCCTTGGTGTCAGGTATGGCCAGCCTCTACTGTTGCCCACCCTGGGAGCTGGAGCATCCCCATGTGCAGCCACTGTCACGGTTTCCACTCAGACCTCTGCATCCCACAACACCAGGGTCACAGCCCTCCAGGTGCCCCCTCAGAAACAAGCAAGGAAACCCAGGCACACTCAAATATGCCCTCAAAGCCCCTGCAACAAAAGCTGCGATGAAAGCTGCAGGCTCTATGTGCACACAAACACTGGGGAGCAGGATGTCCTCGAAGATCCAGGAGGCTTCTGCTGCTGTATGGTACCAGCCTCTCCCATGGTGGTGGCACCCCTCAGTGACCAGCTCCCCCCAGTGTCCTCCTGGTGCTTGCAGTAATGCAGCTGAGCAGGGCATATTGTCCCTCATGCACACAGCTTCAATGTCTTAAGGACTTTCTTTCCCTGCTCTGGGAAGAATCTGATGCTGTCAAGTCCCATCGGTTTCCATAGCTGACAGAGGTGGCTGGATCTACTTCCCATAATGGGGTTTTTAGCCATTTTGGGGGTGTTGAACCCCAATTCCAGTGTCTTCCTGCACCCTACAGCATGCTGTGCTGCAGTGAACTCATGTGTGGCTCTTCTCTGAGTACACAAATATCTGCTCCACCACCCAGCTCAGCTCTCTGGGTAGTGTTCCTCCCTGGTGGAAGCAAAACCTTGTCCCCAGCATGGGGTGTGCCAGCTCATGTTCTGGCCAAAAGACAGAGAAATGGCATTTTTCTGTTGGAAACCTGATTCTCCAGGACAATCCTATCCAGTGCTGCAGGCTGGAAACATTGCTTGCTGCAAGATTGACACATCCCTGTCAAGCAGCCAAGGGATTACTGCTTCCCTTCCTGCTGGAGCTCCCTGGTGTTTGGTCTCTCTCCATCACTCCTATCTGCTGCTTCACACACTCCCTGCTTTCATCTCCCAGTGGCAGTGAGATCTGGGTGCCTTGGACCCACTCCAGACTCAGCAGGGTACCAGGGAGAGAGTGGCTGCCATTGGGCACCTGTCCCACATAGCAAGGGTTTCCTTGTCTGCTTTGGACAGCCCTGCCTGCCCACTGCACCCTCGTAGGCAAACACCTCTCCAGCCTGGAAAGTGACTGCTGTCCTTGAGAAATGCCTATTTCCCCCATGAAGAGCTGCGTAACCTGCCTTTTCACATTGCTTTTTTGCCCATGGCTGCTGCTGTGGGTTCGTCTTCTGTGTGGATCTGTACACAAGGTGTGTGTGTAGCACATGGCTATGGATGTGACATCCCACCATCTTGAAAAATTAGGAGAATCCGTACAACTAGGCAGTCCTGCAAATACTGATCACTGTAATCACTTCTCTGGAACATGCAGGAGGGGACAAAAGTGACTTAAAAGACCAAGCTTGAGGTGTCAGCTATTGAGAGACCCGATGCTGAGTTCTCAGCACCACTCAGTGTGAGGCGCAGGGTGGCTTTGGTAAGAATCCATCTGCTTTTACCCCAAGCAGGAGCCCACAGAACTGATCTCCCCAGCTGTGTGCGGGCATCATTTGGTAAAGGTCCAGATGACTCTGGAGTATGTAGAGATAATGCAGCACCCAGGGTCTGGGGACAGTGAATTCTCATCAGATCCTCTTCCAAAAAGCCCTGTTTGCCTCTCATGAGTTGTTGCAGCTTCTCTGCATCTGAGCACTGCTGCCATCTGCTCCCTTACATCAGTGATGTTTGCACAGTCTTCGGGGGCACGCAGAGGAATCTCAGCCCTGGTAATCCACCCTCCGGTCAATATTGGATTTCTGCTTGCTAGAACATTTCAAAACCTCACACTCCAAATACTCACTTCCAAAGCATAAAAAAAAAAAAAAACAACAATAAAACGACATGAAAATACACTAACGCTTACCTAGGGGAAAAAAAGTCTTGATTAAAGTCACTTTTATTTAAAAGACAGGAGTCACTGTTTTGGTTAACTCCGAATGGATCACATCAAATTCACGGAAGGAATCGGGGTTTCAAAGAGCTTCTTTTGGCAACAACAAGGTTTTAGTACAGATTCCTGCAGCTGCACTGTTCCTGGCAATGGCTGCTCAGACCAAGCATCCTAACAGGGACTCACTCCATGTTCCCGGCTTTTCTTGTGTGTACGTGTCATATGTTAACCAAACAGAAGTGCCCACTGTCATTGCATGCAAGCATAGCAACGATCCTCCCATCACCCTTTGAGAAAGGCATCCGTCTTCCTGCGCTGCCGTGTCCCAGCTGCTTACCCTGCGTGGCTGCGTCAGAGCGCTGTGGGCATCATTGCATGTGGGTGACTGAGTCCCACCCCACGCAGCCAAGCAGAGCGTTTCAGCATCACCAAATGCATCCCCAGCAAAATCAGACCGATTTCACGCATTGCCTCAGTCCTGGTGGATCACAAATGTGACAGATGTTCTCTGACTGCTTCTCATCTTGAAAAGCATGTGAAGGAAACTGCCTGGAGCACAGGACTCCTTCATCCCCATGGGCCCAACTTCACAGCCTTCTCTTGCTCTGAGCACAACTTCCTGCCTACATTAGCATCCCAAAAAGCTGAGATCAGGCTGTTACACTGCAGGCCGTGGGCCCATCAAGCCATCAGCACCTTCTCTTCCATGTGCAGGCTCCTGCATAGACCAGGGTCCTTCCCAAAGAGCTGTTGTCCACACAGCAGAGGAGACACAGTGGGTGTTGTGAAGGATGAGTGCTGGGACCACTTCTCGAGGCTCTGGGAGGAAGGAAGAGGGACACAGACCCAACTCTGAGGCACTGAAATTCTGTGGAAAAGCTTCACATTGAAAATCCACTAACATCTATTAACAACGTCCGACTTTTTAATTAAGTAAACCCAGTGGTGAGTGTGTAGGTGTTTCCCTCACTGGCCACAGGCCTGTCGATGCCCCCAGCTGTGGGCTGCTCCTGTGGGGCAGCATGGAGTAGACGCTCACAGCATGGAGAAGAGGTGGCAGGTCCTATCATCACCCAAAGCCTGTCCTGATTCTGACTTCTGGGCAAGGGCAGCAGAATACATCCACTCCTTGGGTCAGGGGATCTGCAGCTCAGCAATGCAGCCAGCGTTGGCTGTGTCTAGCTCAAAGCCCAGAGACACAGGTTCCTCTGGTCCATTGGACAAGTGGTAGCAAGCCATTTGGTTGATGCACTGAAGAATGTGTAGGTGAAAACCGTGGGAAAGAGTGTCAGGGATGGGAAATGACTGAAAATGGGAACTGTGAGCAATGTTAGCAGGGGTAGAGAAGACAAGTCTTCTGGGTTCCTTCCCATATTGCCTGCTGTATCTGTGTGCAAACTCCCAAGCTGGGGACACCAGGGAGGGACAGTTCCTAGCTGACAACAGAGCATGCAAGGTCAGGGACTACCACAGACCCATGCTCAGCACAGACAGACTTGTCCAAGATGTCATCGGTCTTCACCCAAACACGACAAACCTTCCTTGAGATCATAGGAGAACAGCTAGGCTATTTTATGGTACACCAAGTCAGTCATGGAGGGCAAAACACCAGCTCTTGTTCCTTCAGATATGAAGAGGTGACTGCCTCTGAAGGGCTAATTCTGGATTGTGATCATTCCCTGGTACCCCGAATTATCAGTGTGTTATCAGTTATTAGTTATCACCTAAACTGCTACCACCCCCAGATTGTTCTATATCTTTGTGTTATATGTCTACTACTTGTACAACTCTTCTGTGCACCTCTACCTACCAACATTTCTCTCTCGTGGGTTGCTCATGTGTTGGCAGTGAAGTATCAGGGGTCCTTTTACCAGGTTCTTTTTAATATCTACACCGGAGATAACTTTCCCTTCCTTACCCATGGGCAATATCTTAAAGACAGATGGAAGAATTCAATTCATTCATAGGAAGAACTTGGCTGCCTGGCTCCTCCGTGGCCACAGGAGGAGAATCAAAGTGGATTCTGTAATATCCAGGCATACTCGTGTCCAAATCACCATCACTGGTGAAAGCAGCACCAGAGAGGAAGGTTCAGTGCAAGCGCTGGAACCCAGCTGTGTAAGCACCCTGACGGCCAGATAGATGGAGCAGAAAGAGATGAGAAAATGTAAGCGCAGCTTTCTTTTATTAGTGTAAATGAGTGTCTGAATTGCGCTGCTTCCTTCCTAAGACTTGGAGCACAATATGTTTTTTTTTACGTTTTTTGTACTAGACTCTGTTTGGTGTAAGGGGAGATTTCCAGGTCACTGGCACGAAAGTGCTTTAGCACCATGCGTGTGGTGATGCTGAGCCTTGCAAGTGTTCCAGGAATGGGTTTGGAATTCCAAGAAGCTGCATGGGATGCCTTCAAATTTAGCATTTCTGGTTTGGTCACTCCTTCCCATGGTGCGTGTTACTGAGAGGCTCTGTGGGACAAGCTGAGCTTGTAACACCTCTCAGATGTGTCAGGAAGAAACCAAAATAGGAAACACAGGGCTGGATTTAGTCACCCAGAGCAGTGTCTGGCACTGTCTGAGATACCCCGGGTGTGCAAGGGTCTTTCCACAGTGATGTTAGATATGAAATGAGGCCTGCAGGAGGCCCACATTTTCCTGGCACGGCAGCAGGATACCAAAAGGAACACTGAATGGCATCTCAGCTGCACCTATTTTGCCATCTGAATCTTCCTCCTGACCTTATATTTTCATGTCATGCTTCTGAGAGGGTTCAAATCGCTGAAGCTTGAAGCTTGCTGTGTGCTGCCTCTGAGGCTGTGTCATTTGCAAGGTGCTGTGTCAGCAGCATCAAATTCCTTGCTTCCAGCTGCACATTTGCTCCACGTCCCCATCAGAGGTCAGAGCATCCCAGGTAGAACCAAATGGCAACACAGACTTTGACAAAAAGTCTTGACCTCACCTCAGTCCTCCACCTGAGCAGTGTCTCTTACAGAAGTAGCACCAGCTTTGTGCCAGACAGTTTTTAACTCTTTTATTATTGTTATTAAAAATGCCTTTAAAAAATAGAGCTCAACAGCCCAACAGCATTAGAAATGGGTTGGGACATGTAGGGCAATTACTGTTTGTATTTTCAGTTATAAATGAGAGATCTCTCTGACCATTAGCAGATCACAATGGATGAATAAATATCACTTTCCCTCACTGCTCATTCAGCAACAGTGAGCACAGCCCAGCCCCTCGGTGGGACTGGCTGAGAAACGGCCCAAGCAGCGCTCATCCCTCCTCCTGCTCCTGTGCCGGATGCGATGCTGTTTGCTGAATGCTCTGGGTAGTGGGCTGTGCTCAAGTCCTTGCCAAGGGTCCCGCCCTCCCTGCCGTGGGACAGAAGCTTTTGTACCTTTATGCCGAATGCAGGAGCCCAGGCTGTGTGTGTGGCTTGGTTGTGCTGAGAATGGTGTTTCCTTACTGGTGCTGCTGCTCTCTCCAGTGCTACCCTTCCCTAGGCAGTAGACACTAGCAAGGGAACAATAACCCAAGCCCTTGTTCTCTGTGGGACTCCGTGGGATCATTTACTCCTTCCAAGTAAAGCTGCCCTCTACCCCCAGGGTGTCAATCCAATGCTTGATTTGCCCTGTTCTGTCAAGCGTGAACCTTGATTTTTCACTGCTCCAGTTTTATTGATTTTCATCTTTATGACCAAGGCAAGTGCTGTCACGCTCTGCTGTGAGCAAGTGGCAACCTTCCCCACGCCGTGGTCCCACAGCACATCATTTACTGCTGCTTCATGGTCCTCAGCTCCTCATTAAGCTGGGGCAAGGCTGGGATCAAGCACACAGTCCCTGAGAGAGACGGTGCCTCTGCACTCCAGGTGCTGCCTCGTTGAGGGAGAAATGAGGCTGTTAATGGTCAGGAGAAAGCATGCCAGCAGGCAGGGCTCATCTGCTATTCCCACTGCACCCTCAGCGAGGCTCTGCTGCGTTCTGCACGTGTTGTCCCCATGAAGGGCTGCAGGGGGATGCATCTGATGCCAGGCTCCTTACAGGGTCAGAATGCTTTTATCCAAGGCACAGAAACACAAGAACAGGCACTACAGCATCCCGCAGGGGTGAGGGCTGGGCATGATCTCTGTAGAGGTCCAACATTCTTCTGGTAATTTTATTTCTTGGCCCAGACATTGGCTTTGCTCTTCCCTTCTTTGCAATTCCCTCACCCACTTCACTTCGTGCCTTCTTTGTTTCATTTGGCCTGGAACTTCCGCAAGATCTCAACATTTGTAGGGCCTGCTTGGGAGGATCATCGCCCCACAATGTCTTTGCACAAGCAGGAGCTCAAGGATCCAGCTCCTTCCCCTCCAAGCTGGGTGGGTTTACAGGTAAAGGCTTGGCCATCTTCTGCAGAATGAGGTCACCTGCCCAAGAGAGGACAACTGCCACCTGCTTGACATAGGTGAAATCTCCCTGTACTGGTGACACAACTTGCCTAAAACCTTCACCTGTGTGGAGGAGGTCCATGTGGAGTCCAGGAGGCCATGGGCTGGCCAAGGGCCACCCTCCAAAACAATGGTCAAGATAAATCACTTATGAGTCTTCCTTCTGCTAAAACATGGAGCTGCATCGAGCCCCAAGTGCTGCTTGTCAGCGCTGCTCACCTGTGAGCTCAGGCTGCTTTCCTTCTGGCTTTCTCCCTCTCATCACTGAACTCTAGCTAGACTCCTTGAGAAAGCAGGTTCCCCCATGGGAACCTCACAAAGCAATGATACAGTGCTAATGCAAAGAGGTTGAGTGGATCCAGGGTTTGAAGAATGCTGAACTCCAGAGAGATGCTCACCTCTCAGTGCCTGTGCAAGCCGTAGAATCATAGAATGGCTTGAGTTGGAAGGGACCTCAAGGATCATCAAGTTCCAACTCCCTTGCCATAGGCAGAGTTGCCAGCCACTAGATCAAGTACTAGACCTGGGTCTGAGGCTGTACGCGAGTGAAATGATTTGTAACTGACGTCTTATGTATCCACAAATTTTTCAGGAACCATTTACAGCTTCTCCTTGGAGATCTGGTAGGGAACTGCTCACACATCTCCTGGATTTCATACCTAGGAGCCTGGGGTAGAACTGCATGACCCTTCCTCAAAGGTTCTGGAGAGCCAGAAGATGCAGCACAGCCATGTGTCACACCATGTCCCACACCTCAGGCTCTGCTGCTCCTTGGAAGCATGGTTGCGGTCCTTGGATAGGTCTCTGGCTCACAACAGAAAGGTGAGATTTGTCTCAAACCATGTCCTTGATGCAAAGATCATTTGTCTGTTCCCATGTCAGACTGACACGCTCTCACGCTGTATGTCTTGTTGTTCCTCACAGCTGACCTGCCAAATGATTAAGATACATTTTATCTGCCCATTTCTACAACATGGTTTTCCTTTTCTCCTCTCTCCAGAGCAGTTATTTACATTGCTGGAAATGCCTGCTTATTTTATAATAGGTGCCATCCCCATCACCCATAACCCCTAGAGTGCTGCTTTAATCAATTAATGAGTTATATCAAAATTATTATATCAAGAGAAGAAATAATGGATTTTCAGCTGTATTTTTTAACAGGTGCTGTGGGTTTTTTTCTGGGAAAAAAAAATCAAAAAGAAAACCTAAAGAAGCTTGCTTTTCATCAAGCGATACAAAAATACATCCAAGCAGCATAAAAGTTCTGTGATTCTAACTGGCTGGGCTTGTTTGGTAGCATGGCTTTTGCCACGTCCTCGTGCAGAGACAGAATCTGTAGGAACAACCTTTTAGCCTGCTACGTTGTGCTTGAGAAAGGGATCAAACATCACTGAGCCAGCACTCATGGGACAGGCCATCCCATAACAGCCACATGTGCTTGGGAAGACACCTGCATAGATAGAGAAGTTGAGGCAGGTGTGATGAGTGCATGGCTCACTCCATCCTGGACTGCAACACCCTCTGAGCTCCTAGAAGTCTGCACTAACCCAAGTGCATTTGTGTATGCAGAAATCAGTGTACCCTGGGTTAATGAAACAGCAGCAGTGGCAAATTCTGGGACTCCCAGGGGACCTTCTGCAATTTTCCTCTTTAGGGAAGAGCAGTTATCTCCAAGAGGTCATTAAAAGGACCTCACCTATGGTGACAGCAAATAAAGACCTGTCAGGAAACACTGGGCTCTGGCAGCAGCACCAGCATTTGCCAGGCCATGTGTCAGAGCTCAGGACCCCAGCTTTCCTACTCAGGCTTGGACATCACTTGGGGCCAAGTGGCACTGACTGAGTGCAACTCATTGACTTGGACATCTGCAGACATGCTTTTCTTGCTACCTCCCAGGCATTTGACCTGTAATTGCATTCAACCCTAGAGCAAATGGCTTGGTTAAATTCTCTAGAGGTGAAGTTTTCTACAGAAAAACCTGAGAGAAATTGTGCCACAGTGGAGACGTTACAGGGAAGGCAGTGACTGTGCTCTGTGCTGCATGGCAAGCCTGGGCAGCAAAGCCATAGGGCCCAGGAGGACAAGAGATGGAGCCCTGCATGGCGTGTCCCAAGCTTTAGATATTAGATATTAGGAAGAAATTCTTTACTCAGAGGGTGGTGAGACACTGGCACTGCTGCCCAGAGGAGCTTGGGGTGCCCCAACCCTGGAGGTGCCCAAGGCCATGGATGGGCCCAGGGCAGCCTGAGCTGCTGGGTGGCACCCAGCCCATGGCAGGGGTTGGGGCTGGATGGGCTGTAAAGTCCCTTCCAACCCAAGACATCCTATAATTCTACGAATGCTGAAGACTCAGCCTTTCAGAGCAACCCTGAGACAGGACTTTCCTGTGGCATAAGACACAAGTCAGAATGAGGGAGCTGCTGATGTTTAACCAATAGTTACCTTAATTCTCCTTAATTCTCCTTTCAGTCTCAACTATTCCAGGCATTTCTTCTTGCCTTTGAAGCCACAGACTGGGGGTTGGGAAAGAAAACATTACTATAACTGAAGGTCCCATGGGTTCAAAATGCCTTTCTGCCACTTGTGTCCTCCTGAAGTGCAGTGGAGAACAGTGGGCAGAATTGAGAGTGATACTGTTAATATAAAAAAATGTGATAAGACATAAAAAAGGCTGTGGGGAGACCTCATTATGGCCTTCCAATATTTAAAGGGGTATAATAAACAAGAGAGAAATCAACTTCTTACGTGGGTAAGTAGTGATGGGCCAAGGGGAAATGTTTTTAAACTAAAAGAGGGGAGATTTAGATTAGATATCAGGGGGAAGTTTTTCACTGAGAGAGTGATGAGGAGTTGGAGCAGGTTGCCCAGCGAGGCTGTGGATGCCCCGTCCCTGGAGGTGTTCTAGGCCAGGTTGGATGAGGCCCTGGGCAACCCTAGTTGTACGTGATCTAGCAGCTGGCAGCCCTGCTTGTGGCAGGAGGGTTGGAACTTTATTATCCTTGAAGTCCCTTCAAACCAAAGCCATTTTATGATTCTATGATCACTGGGAGCATGCTGGTGGGTAGCAGGATGTCTTGTCCCCAGGTGACAGGCCAGAGCTCTGTTGCTTGCCACACTGGGCAGTGCTGGATCATTAGCAGATCTTCTTCCCATTCTTGTAGCCGAGAACTCTTTTCCCCCTCCAGTGCCTTCCTACAGAGCAGAGCTGTTCAAGTTGTTTGGAAATGTTCCTTCTTGCTTAGGGGGTGCTCTGTTGAAGAACATGAGACATCATGTGGGAAGGGAGCAGCTGGGGGACCAGAGGTTTCATGTAGGATGAGACCTGACTCCACATGAACACCTCAGATGTTTGAGCTCCATCCCATCCTGCTGAAACAGGATAAGCAACGACTGCCAGCCCAGGGTGGATCTGGGGCTCTCTGCATTTACCCACACAAACTCTGCAACTTCATTTGGGGAGCCTACGTTTGCCCTCAGACTCTCACAGCCTGCCTGAACCCACCTTGAGTCTTGTAATAGTGAGTTACAGCCATTGTGAAACCGCTGGTGAACAAAGCAGAAGCGAGACCCTCACTAAGTCCAGCCCTGTGACACCAGGACTGTGCAATGTCTGTTTTCATGGAGAACTGTTTGCTGCACAGTGCTGGAGAAGACAAGGAGAACAAATCTCCCAGGACTGTTCTGCTTAACTCGTGTTTAGGAACAGTCGTCGCTCAGTCCTGCAAGGAACACGTTATCACTAACTTGCTGGCAGAGACGCGAGCCTCTGTTTATCGAAAATAAAAACATACACGCTGCTTAAAATGCTTGGCAAAGGTGGCATGAGGGCAAGGCTGGGGAAGAGCGGTACGCTTCATCTCTCCTTGATAAATTACCTTTCACAGTGCTTCCAGCACCTCTCTCTTGCAACAACCACTTAATAAGGGACGGGCACTGCAGTTCTCTCATTACGGGGAAGAAAGAGAGATGTTTCAAAGAACCGCAATGTAGCCCGCTCTCAGAGGTTCACTTTCTGGGCTCCTCTGACACAAATTATTAAAAACATTTCTCAGAAAAAAAGCATGGCTTAGGCGGCCCTCAGCAGCCTCTACCATAAACAAAGCCTTACACAGACTTGGCAAGAGGAGTGAAAAGGAGAGGGAAAAAAAAAAAAAGGGAAATTAGAAACATGGAAATGTAATAACTTTCCATTATGCAAATTTGATTTAATCAGAGATGAAGCTGAAGTGCAATAAAAACATACTTTCATTAAGTTTATGACTTTCAGACTCTATAATACCCCAGAAATGTCAATTATGAGGTTACCATAGTGATACATGGATACAACTTCTAAGAGATCTGTTTCCTCACCAGTAAGTGCGCGCTGAAGCCAGTCCTGGACCTGGTTTCTCAGCTCCTTGCTCTGATAAGAGCCTGCAAATCAAATGGCAAATACTTCTGACAGTCTAGGTGAGAATTAAACCTTAAACTCTGCACAAATCAACTGTGCCTGAGGGTCAGATGGGATAAGCTTGACCATGTGTGGGATGTAGAAGGCTCAGATTTTAATTTTCAAAACTCAAGGTCCATTGCAGTTGCCTGGTTCTAGAAGTGAGCAGCCCATGAGGGACGTTTCACCACTGGGGTGTGTTCTAGCTCTACGGTGCTCCACAGCTTGTAGGGTGTGAGTTGTGGTCTGGCAAACTGTGATGGATCCCTCCAACTGAATGGGGCTCTCACCAGGTGCATGTCAGTCCTGGACTGGTACCAGAGGAGCTTGGGCTGCCCTGTGGTGATTTCACTGGTGGAACAGACTTCAGTGCAGATGGCTGGTATGGGGGAACTGTTCTGCTAGTGTGTAATGAAGCCTAGTGAAAACTCAGACTGGATGGGGCCCTGGGCAGCCGGATCTGGTGGGGGGCAATCAGGTCATGGCAGGAGTTGGAACTGGATGGACTTGAAGGCCCCTTCCAGCCCAATCATGCTGTGATCCTATGAGAGCCCTAGTGTAGAAGCAGCTCCCACAGCTCCCACAAGGAGGAGGAGCCCCTGATGAGGCTTCAGTTGAGCCAGCTTTTTCCTGAAGAGGTCCAAAGCTGATCAAGTTTCTCAAACAGCTATCAGTGAGCTACCCATAGGTGCAGCCAGCTAAATCCCTAAATACTACCCGTGTTCAGCACCAGGGCTTCTCCCCTCCCTTCACCTCCCAGCACCCCGTCCTACAGCCAACACCTAACCAAGGCTTGATGCCAGCCATGGCCAAGAGCCACACCATGGAGCTGGACATTCTTACAGCACAGTATTTCCTAATTCTTCCTTTCGTGCTTTTTAAGTCTGGCACCACTGAAAGGATGAACAGGAGTCTCCTAGGTTTCAGAGCCCCATGATCACAGCACAGCTCGTTTTGTCAGCACGGTAGAGGTTGTGGATTCATTTAAGCCTGGAGTGCAGACCACATCCAGAGAGGAAGGGAAAACATCCATGTGGTTAGGTTGCAAAGTCAATGTTCCTTCAAACGGTCACAAAACACCCCTGCCAAACTCATCCTGCCTTTGTGTTGACAAGTCCCCACTTTTAAAGCAGCAGCTTCTGCGAAGACATCTGAAATTAGGTGGCCACAAATGTGAAGAGAAGAATTTAGCGACCATGCATGCTCTGAAGCGAAACCCAGCTGGCAAAGATCACAGTAGAAATCTCTTGTTTTGTGTGTGCAGTTGGACATACGAGGTGTACCTTGGTGCCTAGTGTCCCTTGCTGTTCTGCATTCAGACCATTACTTGGTGCCCATTATCCCTATATAGCAAACGGAACATTAAAATGTGATGTGATTGCAAGAATCTCATGTAGAGAGAAAATGAAACAATATCTATATGAGAAATACATGGCACAGATACTGACTGTGGCCTACCGATGAATGCATTAAGCAAAGTGGAACACCAGTCTTAACTTGATAGGACAGGAAGGAATGGCCTCAAGTTGCACCAGGAGAGGTTCAGGTTGGATGTTACGAAGAATTTCTTCTCAGAAAGAGCAGTACTGCATTGGCACAGGCTGCCCAGGGTGGTGGAGGATTCACTGTCCCTGGAGGTGTTCAAGGAAAGGGTAGATGTAGATGTAGCACTTAGGGACATGGATAGTGGGCAGTACTGGCGGTAGGTGGATGGTTGGACTAGGTGATCTTAGAGGTCTTTTCCAACCTTAATGATTCTATGTGATTCTATGAATTCAAAAGGAAATCTCTGAATCATCTTTTTAAAGGTTAAAATGTCAGAGTGTCATGGTTTTATGATTTTCGATTATTGGTACTCCACATCATAACATCATGTAATGAATGTACCTGGTTCTCAGAAGAGAAGGACTACTACATTCCCCACGGTACTTTGCTCCTCTGTTACCATTGTCCAGCCGGAGGGAAAAGATAAAAGTTCGCAGTATAAAAACTTGCAGATCACGAGACCTCGTCCCTTTTTCCGCCGTCTCTTGTCTTGGCAGCACCTCACTCTCCAGCCGTCTTATCGTTGGTAGCAGAGTAAGGCCTACCTTGATTTTGGGACATTCTCTCTCTCTGTATTGGATTTATCAGCTTAAATTCTAATTATATTGTATTATAGTGTGTTGTTTTGCATTCCGATATCTTATTTAGTAAATTAGTTTGTTTCTCCTCAGATTGTTGCCGCTGTTCTTTGCTCTCAGGGCCATCTCCTTACCCTTTTCCCCTTTCTCCTTTTCCCGGGACGTGGGCCCGTGGGTCCCCCGTCCCCTTCGTCACGGAATCGGGCCTAACACCCGTAAACCGTTGACACAGAGTTTATAGCAACTTTGGACATTTTACTTGCAATTTATAATTGCCTCTGAACAAGCACTTCTGTTAAAAATGCCAGCACAGGGAAATTCACCACGATCTCAGATTTCACTTCTCATAGTCCCTGATAAGGTATGCATCTGCTTCGTGCTAATTAGGTAAATGACAGTTGCAAAATCTTATTTTGAAGCAAGCCTGCAGCAAAGCCAAAGCACTTTCAGAGTTCACCAAGCTTCTGCTTCTATCCAGATGCTAAATTAAAGAACAAACTAACAAAAAACATAGCAAGAGAAATATATAAGAAGCAAAACTATTGAGTGCATGTGAGTGAGAAGGGCATGAGCAGGAAGGGGTTGCAGATCTTGGGCAATCACGTGTTTTTCACTTCACCTATTTTCCAGACAAACTGCCAGGAGCTCTAGGAGTAACACCACTGGCTGGTGTGTTTCTCATAGGCACAGGGCCAAGCTGGGAAAATTAACCCACAGTGCATTACCCATCTTTGCTTTGATCAGCTCTTTGGTAGATCAGGCAAACCAAATCAGCATTTGTGCCGCAGAACAGCCCTGCATCATAAAGCTAAGGAGGGAAAAGTGTGCTGCTTTGTTTGATGGCAACCTTACTGACCTCGTGGGAATCTCCACTTCTGAGTTAAACGTGATCAAGAGGCCAGAACCAATGCTGCCAGGGAATCTCTCAGGCTGAGGTTTTGCTAACAGAGCTGTAATGGATCTTATTTCCCTGCTGCTGTGCTTCTGGATGGAGGGTTAGGAGAGCACGCCTGGGTCCTCATCTCATGCGTTATAAGCAACAGGAAACTGACATTGTCCTACTGCCTCTGGCTTGCGGAGCACAGCACAGAGCTGCCAAGTGGGCTTTGGAGAAGGAAATCAGTTCAGAACCAGGGGCTGTGCAAAACAACCACAGCACCTGGGGCTGCTTCTGCTTGGGACTCTTCTCTGTGAAGCTCTGTGGGATTAAGCCATGATGTCCCCTCCTGTGAGGCTCTCAGAAAGACTCACTCTCCTCATTCCTACTCCTGCTTTGTCCACCGTTTTCCATCCTGCAGCACTGCTCCTTTGGTCAGGAGCTTGCTCCTAAGTCATTGCTGGGCCCTGAGGTTCAGTGGAGGACGCTGCATTCCCTCAGCCTTTGCAAAGGCTGTGATTTTGCAGAAACACATACAGTAAGGAAGGCATTGTCTGGTGGATTAGGGCCTTGATATTTCTAATCATACCCTGCCTCAGCCTCTTTGAGTGCTGAGAACCCTATTCACTGGCATTCAGTGGTTTCTCTGGGTGCTATTTCAGATGCAGAATAATTAGCAACATGCAGGAAAAGCAACAAAGCCTTGAATGGTATTTAGTGACAATTATTCCACCGAACCATTTCTTACTATTATAAATGGAGCTTATTAGCACTAAATTGTTTCCATAGGAAGCAGCATCAGCACTAAAAAGAAAGACTGCAGGCTGGCTTGGCGGTGCGGGAGTCAGCACAAAGGAGCCTTCTTGTCTGCTCCTCGCTGTGGGAGCACGTGCTGGGAGAAGCCCACACAAAGCTCAGGGAGCTCCGACTCACTGCTAGCAGGCAGCCTGGCCCTGCTCCAGCCCTGCTTCATGGCGTGGTGGTGCTGGTACCTGCGGTGACAGATCTGGTGCTGCTGGAGGGAGCTGGCTTGCGGCAAAGGCTGAAGGTGGTGGAGGAGAAGTGAGGAGAGGAGATTCCACCTTCCATAGAATCATAGGATCTCAGCATGGACTGAGTTCAAAGGAACCTTTGAACTTGTCTCATTCCAACCCCTGTCGTGGGCTGGTTGCCCCTACCAGCTCAGGCTGCCCAGAGCCCCATTCAGCCTGGCCTTGTGCACCTCCAGGGATGGGGCACCCACAGCTTCTTTATAAGCTCCCTTCAAGTACTGGAAGGCTGCACTGAGGTCTCCCTGGACCCTCCTCTCCTCCAGGCTGAACACTCTGAGCTCCCTCAACATTTCTCCACAGCAGAGGTGCTCCAGCCCTTTGAACAGTTCGTGACCTGCTCCAACAGCTCCATGTCTCTCTTGTGCTGATGGCTCTAGGCCTGGAGACAGTGCTCCAGATGGAACCTCAGGAGGGCAGGGCAGAGAGGGACAAGCCCCTCCGTGCCCACTGCCACCCCTCTGTTGATGCAGGCCAGGATACCATTGGCCTTCCAGGCTCCAGCAGCACACTGCTTGGCTCATCTCCAATTCTTTTGTCCACCAGAACCCCCAAGTACTTTTCCACATGTCTGCTATCTACGAGTTCTTCTCCCAGTCTGCACTTGGCCTTGTTGAACCTCATTAGGTTCACGTGGGCCCACTTCTCAAGCCTGGTCAGGTCCCTCTGGATGGCATCCCTTCCTTCTGTTGTATCAGCTGCACCACTCAGCTTGGTGTCACTCCTTTGTGTGGAGAGTATTTCCATGGGGGAGGTTCTGCTGCCCATCCTCCTGCTGCCCGTCCTGCAACCCAGGTCTGCACTGCAGGATGCAGATCCAGGAGGGAATGCAAAGAGTTGAATGGGATTTAGTTGGCAGTACAGCTTTAAGAGCGTGGTTTTCGTCTTCTGGCTGTTGAAAATTAATCTCCTATCCCCATGCCCAAATTTCAGGCCATTTGTATCCTGAAATCTTGGAAGCAGTTCTTGACGTTTTCCACTTGGGTTTTTAAATCAACTTTAAAGAATTGATTTTGGAACATTTCAAGAAGAGAAACATACATCCTTCAGCAAAAAATAATAAAATATATATATATTTTTTCACTGACCCAGTTGTTTGACAAACCCAACCTCCATATCTGAGTGATTTCAAGTATTCTGAAAACCTAGAGGTAGAGAAAAAAATCTTCCCTGAACAATTGCCCATTTTTATCTGAAAGCGGATAAGATTCAAGGCCCTGAGGAGACACAGGCACAGCTGAGAGCCGGGGCTGGGTGGCTGCTTCACAGACATGTCACCGTATGAAACCTGCAGGGAGATGGGGAATCTCCTACACGCAGAACCCTTCCCTGAGCCTTTAAGTTAAGGAAATCATGTGTGTGGGATGCTGACACCAGAACCATGACCTGAAGGAGCTCTGCCAGGCTGTGCTGCAGGAGATGAGCCCTGCTCCTCTGCTACCTGTGCATTCCCCTTTCATTTGTTAGCGGGTTTCTGAGTCGGCTGTGCACATCGCAGTTCAGCAGGGCTCTGGGAGGGAGTGAAGGCTCACGCATCTACAAAGCCACCAGCCACAGCTAGCAGGAGAGAGGCGGCCAGGGCTCCCTCCATTCTGAGTTTATCTCTTCATGCAGGACCTTCTCCTCCCCATTTTCATGGCTCAAGATGGCTGGAAATCCAGGAGGGTCTCAGACAGACAGTGGAGATTTAAAGACGCAGCCCACAGAAACAAAAGCATAACTGTTAACTAAATAGATGATGCATTCACTGCAGTGGAGCATGACAGCCCCGCAGATTTGTGCGAGCGTTCCCAGCTCGCTTCCCTCCTGCTTTACGGGTGATTGAGTGGAGGCTTTGGTTTATCCACTGCTCAACATCTGTGGGAGATTCCCTCTCCTCCCCCATAAAATACCTCCAACTATCTATAAAATGTGAAGCAGCACACCTGTGAGGCAGCTGAATAGAGGGCCAAGTGTGCATGGCAGAGGTACATCCGCAGCCAGTAAAATAAATCCTGATGGCTTTGATGCAGGCAGCTCAGGCTCTTTTGGAGGAGGACCATTCATTTCCCTTCGCTGGAGATTTGATTTCCCCGCTTTTTATCTTCGGGACATGATAACAGCACCAAACACTGTGGAGAGCTTTAAAGCCAGGCAGCTACACGCTGCTGGATGAATCACTTGCTTCAGCTTTTGAAGGTCTGGGATTCTCTCCAGGGTACGCCCTCTACTACAGGGGATTTTTCTTGTCAGCCTCTCAGTTCTCCCATCTCTGAGCTGTCCTGAGATGTGCGGCGGCAACGTGGTCATTAGTGCCTTGCTCTGATACCTTCAGCAATTAGAAGCATTCATGACTGATGAGCTTTCGGCATCTCTCTGGCAGATTGGGAAGTGTCAGCAAGTCCCCTGTGCTCAATGGGCGCTGCCTGTCTTTATTAGTCAGCAGCAGTTGGTGTCTAAGCAGCATCCTGGAGGAAACTCCCATTGCTTCATCAATCGTCCATTAACATTTGCCATTGCTTAAAGCTTTGCAGACGAGGAAGAAAAATCTTCTGGAAGTGCCAAAGGGAGTCAGGCCAATTAATAGCACATCTATTACGGGAAGGACAAGAGGATGGCTGTGCCTTCACTGCCCAGGAAGAGCACAGCAGGTGGAGAAGGCTCCCCCAGCAATGGCAAGCAGCAGTCGCTGCATGGAGCTCAGGCCATTGTGAGCAGCGTGGAAATTAATTAGAGCTAAAGATCAGCAGCCAAAGAGACTCGAGGAGTAAATGTCACTGGCAAAGTAGGGCAGGGAGGTAGCTCTGGACTAATTAACCACAGCTTTGCTGCAGGAAAAGGACATGATTGCCAGCTGCAGCCTCCTGCATGCAGTCTGGGCAGAGGCCACCGAAGGTTAACATGGGCTGAAACAAATATGAACTGCTCGGTCTCCTGCAGGAAAAAACACATAATTCAAAAGTCAGTTTACTATTGACAAAGCACAGTGGAAAGCACTGTGTGCATCTGTCACACGCACTGTCTCCTTGTGGCTGTGCAGAGCTGCCATAAATAATGGTTGTAAATACTGTAACCAAGTGAAAGTTTACCTCACTCTCGTGCTGTTTGTTATTATGCACAATGAAAGTTGTATTAGAAGAGTCAAAGATGCCTACAAAATCCCCTTTCACATGCAAGCAGAGAGCAGGCTGAGCGCTGTGGTGGGCATGCAGCCTGGCAAGGGTCTCCCTAGCATTTAACATCACAGCAGTTACTCATTTCTCCCCAGGTCCCTCTGCCTCATTCGGCACGTGGTAAGCTTTCCCATGAGAAATCTGTGCAGAGGTCTGCTTCCAAGCTGCACTGGCGAGGACTGCACAGCACAGAGCTCATCTGCAAGAGCCTCCCCAAACCACGGCTGCAAGGTTTGCCCAGGCAGATGGGAGAGGGCACATTTCTGCCCAGTCTCCCTTGCAGCTGCCTGAGCTGGAGTGAGCTGCGATATGGGGCAAAGCTGTGGAAAATCTGCATCCTCCTCTCCTCCTGCTCTGTCAGCTGGGAGTAAGCACAGAGCTCCTCTGCCTCCTCTCTGCCATCTGTGCGCAGAGTGTGTTCCTCTGCGGAAGGGCTGTCAAGGGGACAGCAAGTAAGCAGGACTGTGTCCTACCATGGCGATTCTATAGTGTCCAAAATAGGTGACCAAGCCCAGCTGGGGATGGAGATCAGGGCTGGACAAGCCCCTGATGATAAGGCAGGCCCAGAGTCAGCCTGGGAGGAAGGCTGGGAGTGAGTGAGGCAACCATCAACATAGCCCAGGCAAGAGCCACAAGCAAGGGACTGAGCTTAAATGCAGGTCCCAGGAGATGCAGGAGATAACATGAGTGATGTCTGTCTTTGTGAAGGTGCAGTACCAACTTGCTGGAGTTCTTGGCATCTGAGTTCATCCCTATCTCCCTGCAAAAGACACCTAAAACCCCAGGCAGACAACATTGCTCAGTCTCAGACCTGCTGGTACTGTTAGATCCAGAAAGGATGAAGAGGAAACCAAGCTGTGTGGTGCAGTCAACATGTCTGAGGGAGGGAGTGCCATCCAGAGAGACCCAGACAGGCTGAGCAGTGGGCCCAGGGGAACCTCATGAGGTTCAACAAATCCAAATGCAAGGTCTGCACCTGGGTTGTGGCAAACCCTGCCATCAGTACAAGGTTGGGGGATGTAAGGATAGAGCACAGCCCTGCTGAAAAAGACCTGAGGATACTGCTGGATGGCAGCTGGGCATGAGCCAGCAATGCACCCTCACAGTCCAGAAAGACTACTGTACCCTGGGCTGCATCAAAAGAAGCATGGTCAGTAAGGAGAGAGAGGGGATCTGCCCCTCTGCTCTGTGCTGTGAGACCTCACCTGGAGATCTGCATCCAGATGTGGAATCCTCAGCACAGGAGAGACATGGACCTGTTGGAGCGAATCCAGAGAAGGGCCACAAAAATGGTTCCAGGGATGGAGCACCTCTCTACAAGGACAGGCTGAGAGAGCTGGGGCTGCTCAGCCTGGAGAAGAGAAGGCTCTGAGAGGGGCCTTTCAGTATCTAAAGGGACTGCAGGAGAGAAGAGGACAAACTTTAGCAGGGCCTGGTGTGACAGGGCAAAGGGGAATAGTTTGAAACTAAAAGAGGGGAGGTCTAAATTGGATATAAGGAAAAGATTTTTTACAATAAGGGTGGTGAAGCACTGGAACAGGTAGCCCAGAGTGGATGCCCCATCCTTGGAGACACCTTGGGGTTCTGAGCACCACGATCGAGCTGTTCATTACAGGGAAGTTGCACTCAGTGACCTTTAAGGGTCCCTTCCAACTCAAATGCTTCTATGATTCTATGGTTTGTTCAAGGTCCCAGAAAGATCTCAAGGGTCAGGAGTCATTGAACGTACGATGCAGAGCATATCCTTGGCCACGAAGAACAAGAAAGCATGATTCAAACATATGCATATTTTGATATGTGCAACTGAAAATTTCTCTCATGTTTCTAAGGTTCCAAGTTTTGTATTTTTGGAGGGCATGTTGTCATTTTATGCCCAAAAGCTAATAAAATTGCATGTGCATGTGTATGCAGAGCATCCCAGCAACTTGATTTCATTATGCAGAACGTGCCTTGAACTAGCTAGGGAATCATTAACACACATGGTCTTGCTGGAGGATGAAAGGATGGCTTCCCATCCCTAACAAGCACAGCTGAAAACTGCTCTTGGCTCTCTTACTGGGTAAAATAAGGGGAGAAAAACAAAATTCAGTCTCTGTTGAGCTAGAAGAAGATAGCAAGAAAATGAGCACCTAGTGCCACCTTTGCAGTGAAGAGTGAATAGCAAGATGCTGTACTAGAATAGATGGGCTCATACAAGCCTTGATGTAGCTGTTCCTATAGGCTGGTGTTAGGGATGTTAATGCAGATCCAGAGGGAAAGAAAAATCAGTTGCAAGCATCTCTTTGAGATGAGCAATGTCTATAACTGCATTGCTGTGAACAAGACTCAGAAGGTGACCGTGACATTTGACCATGAAACCAACAGACAGAGACAGAGCAGTGCAGGCTGTCAGTAACAAATCCAAACAAAAACATCTGATACATGAAGCACCATATTTTCATGGTTACATCAAAACACATTTTTGCCTTGGACAGAGCCTAAAGTCCTTTCTCCTCCCAGCACTGAGCCTCACTGGGGCTGCAGAAAATTCAGCACTCTGGCTGTCTCATGCATGCTCCTTGTTAAGTTTTCAACTCCATCCTGAGCTGAAGAATGGGAGAAGCCTTGTGGGAGAGTGCTTTAGGAGACAGGGATGGATGCTGTGGAAGGATTGGAGACAGGGACTCAAATGGACTTAGGTACAGCCTTTCCAGGAAACTCCAGCACAAAAACACATACAGTCTCTACTCAAAGCACACAGCAGGTTGGGCAGCACTGCTCACATTCATGCTGGCAGGACAAGTGCACTTGCAGAGCTGCAGAAGTTCAGACCCTTCTGTAGAGTGGTGCTTAATGTCCACTAGTCAGCAGTGAAAAAATGAGCAAGTTTGAGGCAAAAAGAGCAGAGAGTGGAGGACAATGAACCCCTCTGTGGTTTATATGTAGAGTGATAGAGCCCTAATTTTCTCTTCACCTTCTGCAGCCCAGGCACTGAGTGTTTCTCTGGTTGCTTCAGAGCTGCAGGATTCCAAAGGCAGGCAACGACCTGGCTGGGTCTGGTGATGGACACCCTGTGGTCCTGCAGAAAGGAGGATCTGCTGAAGCACGTTTGTCTCCCAGCTTGTCCTTCTCTCTGGTCCTCTGGATTCACATGATCTAAAACTGCCTCCTACATAGGAATGACTGGGAATCTGTCTTCCATTTTTCTCTCAAATTCAGTGCAGCAGATCAAAGGATACCTACAAGGCCCCAGCCCTACACAGGGGGCTCCAAGACAGTACAGAATTGAGTCTCCTTGAGGAGAGACCTTCCTCTGAATCCTGCCTTTTTGGGCAGAGAGGAGAGCCATGTGCCATGTGCCTAGTGCCTGCCAGTTTCAGAGCAGGTGTACAGGATCCCTTGCTTGCTGGGATATGCAAGGTTTGGAAAGAGCAGTCAGACTGCCCAGTCAATAACTGGGAGCCAGTACTGGGCCACAGTCAGAGCAGCAAGAGCGAGAGAAGGATCACTGTCCAGGGCTATCCAACGATGCACTAGGATGGCATCATCTCATTGTGCTTTAACCCATAGGGCACAATCTGCCTGGGGCAGGTGAAAGCCTGCACAGGGACTCATGAAAGGCTCCTGGCAGAGCAGAGGTGGGCAACCAGGAACCTTGTGCTGACCTGTCCCCAGCATGCTGTCGATTGGAGATGGGAGCTGCAGGCTGGGCTCTTTGCATCCCCTGGGCTCAGCTTGGAGCTAGCTGTGTTGCAGCAGGTTAGGGGAGAGGCCCTGCAGTTGTCACAAGCTTGCTGATAATGAAGCTTTTATGATGCACTTTGCTAGCACTGGGTCATGATGTTAGGATCTGGTTCACCTCTGCTGACTCAACCATGCAAAGCGAGCCGAGAGTCCCCGGCAGCGGCACCCATGGGTTTGTCTGACTGAGTGAGCAAAGTGTTTGGCACATGAAAGCATTTCAGGAGACTTCTAATTTTTGTGCAGAAGGACAGATCTCCCTCCACCCCTGCTGCTGATGCTGTTTAATGGGATCCAGGAGCTTCTGCAGAAAGCTCTGCCTTTTTTTTTTTTTTGATGTTCTGTATTATTTTCTTCAATGCTTTGCCTGGTGACAGCTGCCATCAGATGTTTTGCTCCGTGCAGGGGCTGGCTGATGGTGATTACTAATTGCCAGTTTGAAAGTGCTGCAGTTCAGAAGGGTAGGATGAGACTAGCCTTCCCAGGGCCACCCCTGACAGATGCTTGTCTAGCCTGACCTGCAGGTCTCTGGTGACAGGCACATAGCTACCACACAGCCTGACCTCACCACAAGATAGTGCCTTCACATTCAGCCTGAAACTCCCTTTCTGCCTTCCTCCAAGGAAAGCCAAAGAGACCCTCTGTCTTCCTGTGCAGGAGACTTTTGTCTTCATACCAATATTCCTTAGGCTCTGGCTTGTTCAGACTTCCTTCTCAAGATCATTCTCATGGATCTTCACACGCCTTTCTAGTCTGGAGGCCACTGGATCAGCAGCTCCCATCTCTATGACTGCTGGCAGCCAACCTGGTCTCCAGCAGTCCCTGGCCTGGATGACACATTGGGCAGTGAGAGTCCCCAGAGAAAGGAGCTCTGCTCTGGGGAAAGGGGGAGCATGGTGGGTGGGAGAAGCTGAAGTGGTGGCAGTGGGAAGAGTTGAAAGAGCATTTGCGGGAAGAGTTGAAAGTGTATTTGCAAAGCAAGCAGTGAGTGTCCTCTGGGTTGGGCTTTCACAGAGGCAGCACCCAAAGAGACAGAGGAGACACGTGGGTGGGGGTTACTGTGAACTTCTGCCCAAACAGAGAAGTGTTTTGGGTCCAACACCAATCAGTAGAGCTGTAGAAACTCTTCTCTTAAAAGAGGAAATGTTTGATATATGAAAGAGCACTTACTGATCAAAGATCAGGGATAGGTCTGTCCCATTGACTAGACAGGGAGCCTGAGGACTGGTGCAGGGTATAACACTGTCCCTCAGGGCACTGGTCATCAACAGGAGTCAGAGTTACCATCCAGTAGTCCTGGATCCCAACACAGGGCTCTCATCATGTGGATATCCTGTCTTCCAACCAGTCTAGTGCCAAAATCCTCATTAACACGACAGAACACTCTGCATGGGAAATCCTGCTGGGTAGTGCTCAGAGATTGGACTGAAGGGACTTTGCAGCCTAGAAAATCTCTAACCAGATGAAGGTCCACCAGGATTTGAAGTGATCAGCAAAGAGAATATAATACTCCATCCGTGGTTTGTTCCCTATCAAGTCATTCTTGCTGCTGAGGCCTCGTGCCTGGCTTTCATTTTGAATTTGCTGGCTTTAGCTTCCAGGCGTGTATTTAGGCTTTGCCTTTCATTTCAAGACCAAAAATTCCATTAGCACTCAGAGTTTTCTCTCTGTAAGGTAACTTGATCCTTCATTAAGACAGGTTTCAATCTGTTTTCTGAAAGCAAGTCAGACTGAGTGCTTCACATCACTCCAGCACTTTTTGTCCAGCAGTCACATCCTGTTGTGGCTCTGTAGACATTCTTTCTATGTTTTCATCTTCCCTCCTGAACAGTACGTGCCAGATATAGATGAGAACAGTACAGTCAGCACCAGTGCTGCTCTAGAGAGAGGAAATGCCCTTTCTGCTCCTTTGCCCCCATTTCCATATGCAAACATCTCATTACTTCATGCCAGAGAACTGCCCTGGGAGCTAATGCAGAACTTCTGTAAGAAAGAGCTGCAGAAAGCGTAGTTATTTGTGGTGTTCAGATCCACAGCAGTGCTCCCTTGCTCCTTGGCAGACAAAAGGTGGAGGTCCAGCCCCACAGGCTGTGGCTCTGTCAGCCAACAGGTGAGATTCACTTACTCACTGCTTTACCACCTGGCTGTGATGCAGAGGTCCTGTTCCTGTGCACTCAGTTATTATTTGAGAAGAGAGGCACTGAAGGGGAATGGTTTTCTCCTATTGGTGTGGTGCCAATTGGAAGAATGACCCTGGGAATACAGAGGGGATTGCACTCCAGCCCTCTGTCCATTATTCTGGCTTCATGGCCCCTCTGTTTGAAGCCTAGTTAGGATACCACCTTGGCTTCTTGCTTTTCCTATTCTGCTAGCTGTTCTCTGCAGTGCATGGAGACACCCTCACAGCTGGGAGTGTGATGAACTGTTAGTGGTCTCAACCAGAGAGTCCTGCAGCTGAGTTAGGCAGGGTCAAGCACAAAAAGGCAGTCAGATTGACTCAGGTAAGGAGAATGAGCCTGCTAGTCACAGGCCCAGAGAGCAACAAAGACTGAAATAAAAAGAGATATTCAAGTGTACATCCATTTGGGTTTGTAGGATGACAGCTTAGCAAGTGGAAACAAAAAAAACGTGCAATCAGGCGGAATGTGAACAGCACAGCAGAAAGAATGGTTGCCACTGAGTAGGACAGCTTCTGTACCTTCTCTGCCCACAGCCTCCTGAACCTATAGGCAACTCCATAGCATAGGGAACAGTGATGGCAGGTTGGGTTATCCCATCTGACCTTTGCACATGACCAGAGAGCCTCAAGAGTCATTTCTTCATGTCAATTAGAGCCTTTACCATCTTGTTTTAAAGGGGTTTCATAAAATCCATGATTTATTGCCTGCCTACTCCAAAGCTGTCTGGTTAATTAGCTTCTCTAGACCTTATTTCTAGAATGACTCTGTTAGGACTTGGCTTCCAGCTTCCACATCTCATCATCCTGCTTTTTGCTGTTGTCACATGTCCAGGTCCTGCTCCACACAATCCCCTGTGTGGGATTTTTGTCTCTTCTTAGGTGAACGCATGATGCGAATGCCATTGCATTCAGCAGAGTGCTGGGCATTGACTCCACAGCATGCCTCAAGGTTACATTGCTGTGTGTCCCCCAGAGCTCTTCCCAGCCCTCTAAACGTGCTGCGTGGGAGGAACAAGGTAATTATCATATCCAAAAAGCTGCCTTGCCCAATGAAATGGAAATGTGATTTACCGAGATTCTCACTCCAGTGTGGCGGTCACCCAGAAGAAACAGCACACCACAGCATAAATTTGATGCTTTTCTTGCTAAAATGGGCAAATGACCTATTAGGAAGAGAACCTTCCCAGATAAAAGAGATAGATGGAGTATTGAGCTGGCTCCAGTGCCCACTAAATTTAAGATTAGCCTTGCTGAATCAGATCTACCCTGCACTAAGTCAGAGATGCTCTGGCCTTATTCTATCAGATCATCTGTTTTTCCACACACGCATGCACAGTCAGCCTAGAAATCAGCTGTGTTTCATGCTGGGATCATTGTACTGAAACGACACTTAAACAAAAAGCAACACCACGGAGGACAAGGGATGCTTCCACTTCATACGTCATGAAACTGGCACTTGAATGGCAACATAGTGGGCACACAGTAAAGGTAAGGAGTTTGGGTGGGTGCAGATAGGACATAGCCCTCCTGCCTGAGTCCATCGCTGGTAGCCCTGGACTCAGGGTCAGTGCTAGAGGGGATGTTCACAGGGCCTTGCTGCAGGGCAGCACTGAACCTCGAGGATCATCTCACACCTGTGCCTTGCCCTCTGAAGATAGGGTTGGCTGCAGTGAATCAGAAAGAAATCCATCGTAGCCTACTATACCAAACATATTTGATAGATATTACTGAAAAGTGGAGGAACAGAGAAAGTAGCCAGCCATGCTTCTCTTCTTATGTTCCTATTCCAGTGAACTGGGACTCAAACTTCAGAAGCTGATCTCTGTGATTAAATTCCTGAAATCTTTTCCTCCCATGAATCTGTGCTGGTTTAACTCAGGTGGGCAGCTCAGCTCCACCATACTGCTCCCACACTGCCCCACCTCAAAGGAACAGTGGGAGAAAATACGATGGAAAAGGGCTCAAGGGTTGAGATAAGGGCAGGGAGATCACTCAGCAGTTACCATCCTGGGCAAAAGAGAGTCAGCATAGGGAGATCAATGTTATGAACTATCAGCCTGTTACTAACAGACTAGAACAGTGAGAAACTAAAAACAAACAAAAATCACCTTTCCCCAATCCACCCTCTCACTGAGAAACACCCCATAATTCTTTCCTATTCATATGCCTTCTCACTCTGTATAATCTCTGCCACATTCCCATACATTGTTGGCAACGCTACCTGCAGCAGGTGGTTGGAACCGGGTGATCTTTGAGGTCCCTTCCAACACAAGTCATTCTATGATTCTATGACTGTAAAGATTTCAGTCTCTTTGACTTAAACTACCAACATGGATCCCTTCTGCTCATCCTCATTCTGAGCTATTTCCACTTCTGCCATGTCTTCTTGTGGCCAGGCAATCAGAAGTGTGCACTGAAATGGGGAGTGCTCTCAACGTATGTAGGAACAGATCAGTATTTTCTTTCTCTCTTTCTTTCTGGATAATGATTCACATTCAATGTATTTTTTTTTTGGCCCACAGTGGCTCTCTGAGGTGTTTGACTCTGACTCCCAGCTGTCTGTTCTTGGTGGTGGGTGGTAGTTCAAAGCCCATCGCTTTGCTTTTCCCTTGTTGCATATATTTCTGCACAACTACTTGAGCTTCACATGCTACTTTATTGCACAGTCATTCACTACAATGAGGTCCTTCTACAACTGCTTTTAGACAATTTTCCTTTCTACTCCCATGAATAATGAAATATGTGCAGGCTGTGGTCCCTTATTATACAGTCCCTTCTTCAAATCAGTTATGAATATGCTGAAGAGTACAAGTCACTGCACAGAGCCCTGGGACTGCCTTTCATTTATTCCGGCCCGTTGCTTCCCCTTTTAATGAGTTCTTAGTTCATGCAAGGGATTTCCCTCTTATCCCATTGCTTCAGTGAAGCAGCTTGTTAAAAGTTTCTCAAAAATCCCTGTTCTTGTTCGATTATTCATTGATTCCTCCCAAATCCTCCGGTGGATTTCTCCGCAATGAAGCTCTTTTTCATCATATCATGTTTATCACTGCTCTGCTAATTCTGCTCTGTGGAGATCAAACATACTGATCTGCAGTTTCCCACATCTGAGCTATATAATTTTCAAAAGAAATGATAGAGTATTTATGACTGACTTTTCTACTTGTACCAAGGAAACTTTCTGCAGGATGCTCCACTCCATGGTTAGTAATTCAGCAGTTAGCGGGGTATAATGTTCCCGGTTCTCCTGATCTATTGCCGTTTATCTTACTGAATTGTTCAAAACCTCTTCTACCGACCTGAAAGTCCAAAAAAGCTCCTCTTCTTCATCCACCATGAAGATGGATGAGCACATCACTAAGCACCTTTGCTTAGTTTTTCTGCTGTTCCTTTCTCTTCCTTGACGCGTTAATACTTGGGTTGACTATTGGCACTACATTTCCTGGCTGGCTTTCAGTTCTTTATGAATTTAAGAGGGATTTATTAGTAGTTTATGATGCCTTTAGCAAGTTGTTCCTCAAAGGCTATTCTTGGCTCATGCAAGAGCTCTGCTATTTCCTGGCTTTTGAAAACTTAAACGATCTTTGTCCATCTTGCAGTTTTTGGTGTACGTGGTAAGTGATATATGTTTCCTCTGGGCCTTCCACAGAGTGTCTTTAAGCACTTTTCATTCTGCTATATTTCATTCTGCATATTTTTGTCCTTAAGCTGTTTCTTTTAGTTTCCTCTAAACAAATTTCCTTATTTTTATGTAGCGTTCCTCTTTGAAATACAGTGTTTACACTGTGGTGGACTTTGCTGGCTCCTTTGCTCCTACAAAGATACTAAACTCAAAAATAGTGCCATCACTGCTATGGAATAGTTTTTAAGAGGAATATTTTGAATCAGAAATGGAACCAGAAATTGCAGACAAGAGGTGCTTCTTCTCTGTCTAGTTTCTGGTGCTACCCTATAGCGCCCATTCAGTTTCATACCGTGCTGTGGGTGTATAGTCACACAGATTTCACTGCTTCCTTTTGGGGCAGAGGATGCCCATGCCCCTCTATGGGCTCTGAGAAGTGTCATGACTGCTCTCATCCTGGGATAGCAGCCACACACATGAAGGTCCACAGGTGAGCTTGGCTTGCAGCCATCAATCTTTACGTAATTCAGAACCACTGAGCCCTGTGCAGACCTTCCTCCTCTGTGCACTTTGGTCTTTTTCCATCTTGGGAAGTTGTCTAAATGGAATATAAAGACTTGTTTGTTTGCTCAGCTTTGAAGAGCCTTTGGGGGTCTGGCTAAATCCATTTCATTGCATCCTGTCTCAGTCTTGCAGATGAAAGTAGCTTCCCCTGGACCAGTAACAGATCGTGCAAAACTAGGAATGACTGGGAGTCTCCAGCCCAAGCACTGACCCTGGAAGCTTTCCATTCTCTTAGTATGACTGCGCATCATGGGCAGCTAACCAGTGCCCTGACATTGCTTCTCTTGTCTGCTGGCTTTTAAAAGCGTAGATTGCACTGAGGCAAATCGGCCAAATTGCCGTGTTTCAATAACAGAGAAATTAACAATAGCCAGTGGGTAACAGCGCTGTGTGATCGTGTTCTGTGCTTCAAAATTTTTGTTTACATTGTAATGAAGGGAAAAAAAAAACAACACAACACTCCAAACCTTTGGGTATTTTCTTGCTGATGGCCATTGCTTGAATATTCATTTGCAAAGGGGAAATGAGGGGGTTTCAGTCTGAGTTTCTTCACTAAGGGAACCTTGAAACTCAGAAACTCTCTGCCAAAACTATGCTGATGCCAACGTGTACCCACACAACATGCTGGCGGTATGTTTTTGTGGAAATGCGTTGTGTCAAATGTTTCCACAAGTTCTAATTAAAATTTCTTCCTCTTTCAAGAAGTAAATGTTTTCTTTCGACAACATTAGGGCCAAGTGTATGGTGATATCTCATATTTAAGCAGAAAGGTTCAAAATAAAATAAAATGACAACCCAAAAAAACTCATTAAAAATGAGTATTTCATCAGTGTTGCAGTGAAATCAGAAAGTAATTTCTCTCTCTTCCTATCAGATGTCATTGGAATGGGGATGTTGCCGCAGATATTTCCCTTTGACAAGATGGTGAGCCTGTGATGGACGCTCATGCTGACACAACCATGGTGAGTGGCTCTGCTTACGGCAGCAGAGCAAGACCAGTGTGTGTCCCTGCTTCCCAGACAAACTTGGCACTGGTGTATGCTTTAAGAAAGGGAGTGACCGAAGCCTTTCTAACCACTCTGAAGATGGAGATGCTGAAGAGATATACAAATATGTTCATTCAGGTCAATATTTCTTGGTAGTGAGGTTCTACCTCCAACAGCCAGAGCACCACCCCTCTGCAAAGAGAGATGGGAGCTCCGCCAGCAGCCCATGTCTGATCAGCACTGGAGGAAATGGCACAGCCACGCCATACTCCAGCAGTTTTAAGCAATTGGTTCTCTCTGGAGCTAAGCCATTCTGTACAAAACCCTCAAGCACGACAGATCTGATTGTTTCTTTCCTACTGCAATAAATATGAAAGCATTGTATAATTACCTGTCAGAGTCTCACAGAAGTTGCATAACTTCTCAGGCTCTGAAGAATGGAAGGGAGAAGTCTGTGAAGGTTATTTATGGAGGAAAAATATTGATGGATGATAATAATAAGCTGTAATGACAATGTATACTAGATAAAAATTCCCTTCTCACAAAATTAATGTGGTAAAGGGAGCAGTACAGTCGTTGCATAGATGTCCTGAGCTCCTGCCCTGTTAGCTGGGGATATGAAAGTCTGGGTGTCAAGTGGCTGCACTCTAAATACTCATATTTATTATGGCACTCATCAGAAATGCAGGCTGACAGTGATGCCCTGAGGGCTGCTGGCTGCAGAGGATGGAGCTGGCATTAGCCTGCATCAGTTTGGCCATTACTGAGGTTCTGCAGCTGCTCTGTGGGGCACCTGAGGGCAACCTGTGTGCTAAGGGCAGTGCAGCTGAACTGCTGGGCGTCAGCCCTTGATTCAGGCTAACGATTTAGAGCAACACCTCTATTTATAGGGGCAATCTTATTCTCTTTTCTTTTCAAAAAAAAAGTCATATTTTCTGTATTTTTAATTACAAGGGCTATTAAATTTTATGAATACTGTATCTTTGCTCCTTGAGTTCATGTCAATTCACTTGAAAACCTATTAATGATGGAAGAATCTCTAAAGGTTTTCTCGTTCCAGTAAATGGAAGAAATCCAAATAAAAATCATGGACTCAGGTTCCTTAAAGGTCTGCAAAATACAAAACCACGTTTCCATTTGACCTTGGCTTTTGATCATCTGCTGATCCTTGACGCAAGCCTCCTGAAATTCCCAGAAGAGCCAATTTTTGTGGTCTGGGCTATGGATATCTCATAGGTTTTTGAGTATTTCTAGTCTAGCCATGGAGAAACAGCTTCACAAAATGTCATTATTGCTCAATGCAATGAGGAGCGGGAGGTTCTCAAGGACTGGACTGCCCTTGACATGGGAGGATTTGGTTAGAATCGGTCTTTCTTGCAGGTTTTGACAATCCTGGTTGATTTCTCTGGTAACACAAGGAATTACATGAAACAAGCCCTTAAATTTATCAACAATTTCATCAAGGTTTTTAGAAAAGTACTCCTTATATAGGTCACGATAAAGACATTGATATCCAAATGAGTGCATGCAACTCTTTAGCTGGGCTACCCAATCCCTCTGTCATTTTGCCTGGGGGTTTCCTCTCATGAGATTTTCCTCCAGTTTGTTTCTTTTGGGCTATAGCAGCGAAGATTGAACGCCGCAGGCTTTCACACCATGACAAAATTCCTGCATACACTGTACTGCTGTCACTGCAGACCTGTCCTTTAGTTCATGCTCAGCACAGAGCAACTTGCTGCAGCCTTCCCTGAACAGAGACTTTAATAAATGGAGTTGTCAGGTAAGGAGCAAATCCAGCTCTTGGGGAGTTGTACAAACCTGATGCTGTTGTGTGTACTGCTGCTTCGTATGGGGTCCAGGCAGGATTTTCATAGAGCTGGTGTCCGCGTGTGTTTGAGACTGCAAGGGCTGGCTGGAGCACTAAGTCATCCGCTTATTCCTGATGAACCTAGAAAGCCATGTGTCACATGGAGAGAATTCTGAAGCAGAGACATAAGGAAGACATCATGGGGTAATTGCTAATTTTCCTCATGAGTTCATTCATTTTTCTGTGTGAGTGGTGACACCTCCGTGTGAGCTGGCAGTGGACATGTTCCCAGCCATGCATGCCAGCTTGACAAGGTGCCACTGTCATCTTCAATAGAGTGACACCAGAACAAGCAGGGGTCGTGGTGAATAACCAGGACATTGACAGCCCAAATGGAGAAATCACATCCCAAAGCCAACTGGTGGTGGCTCTAACTGCAGTGTGAGCAGAGAGTCATTCCAAGGAAACTCAGTAAGAGGCGAAGAGCTTTTAACTCTTACCTTCTTAAGCCTTTATGTGCCTTAAGTTGATCCATGTGACAGGTAGCAACCTATTGCTAACAGCCCTGTGTGTCCTCTCTATACACCACGCTGGGCAGAGCCCAGCAATAAATACTGCCTGGATCGCTAATCAAGACAAATATTTCCAGAACTGCCAGCTTTCCTGCCCACTGCACACAAACAGTGCTGAGGACTCTGTGACAATTCTTACAGAAAAATTCTCCTTCCCTCCTGTGCTTTATTATGCATGGGAAGTGCCTGCTGGCAGCAGCTCCTGATTTTCCCAGTCACCTTCAGGGATTCACACAGGTAATATGGACAGAGGAAAGCTGCTGCTCATTGTCAGACACCATCTGGGGCCATCCATGGGGAGAAGGCTTTGAAGGAGATGAGCTTTGCATTGAGGGTTTTGCTTTGATGAGGTGGACAAGAGGAAAACAGTTGTTAGTACATACAGAAATAGAAATAGGCAGAACAAAAAGAAAAATAAATCAGCAGTTTGGGAAAACTGGCAGTAAAGCCAGCTGTATAGGTTGTCTGTAAAGTGGGACAGGACATGTAAGAGGGAGAGGTGGAATTGTCGGATGTATGAATTTAGCTTTGGGAGCAAACATCATGAAGATGGCTAAATTAGGATGTGTTCCTTCTTGGAATCCAAGCTCTGGTTTCCTTTTATATCACGTAACACCACATGGAGTGTCAGGAAGATGTTCCTGTGAGCTGGTGAGCGTTGGAACTCAGGTTTTAGAAGAAATGACCGATATACCGGGACACACAGCATGCTGCATCATTTGAGAGCTCTTGGAGGAGTGTACAGATGTAGCCTGAGCTGCATTTCAAGAACTTGTTCTTAGCAGCTCTGTTGTTCAAAGGGGACACATCCTTTGAAAGAAGCACATCCTCTCTGAGGCTGTTTACTGGCAATAGAAGCCAGCCGAGTATCACCACTCTGCACAAGGCACAGGACCTCTATGTGCACCATACCACTGCTGTACGTCCCAGTGCCTCTCTCCGGATCATAGCGTACTTCACCACCTACAGATGCTCCCAGCAACAAGAAACCATTGGGATTTTGAGCCAGTCCACTCTGTAAAACAGGCTTTGTTCTGAGATTTTAAAAGCAAAACCTAAATGCACTATTTCATACCCGGAGGAGAAAAAAATATTAGCTAAGCCACAGAGATTCTTCTTTTCCTCCTTTTTTTTCACCTCTTATAAAATAGAAAAACGGTTTGGATTTGTCTTGCTTTGGCTGGGCTAGGAACAATTATTTATTAGTGCAGTTGGTGTCTGTTTGATCAATGAACTGTAAAATGAATGCCCTACAGAGCTGCAGCTCTACCTACAGCTCCAGCTGCATCCCTGTCCCAGGAGCAGGGAGGTCTGAGAGGTGGGGGGCTGGGGTGCATCGCTTCTGTTTGCAGTCTGTATCTGAACAGGCAGAGAGGAGCACGGGAAAAGTGTCACTAAATCCGCATTAATGACACTTTTTGGTGGTGAATTATGATAATATTTTTAAGCCTTTATGATAGCCCTACCTGGAGCTATCAGAAAGCAGTAAAGAAGCCATAAATGTGTTAACAAAGAATTCTTTCCTGACATGCAGCCAGTCTGATTTTACAGCTACAATTCATGTTAAGTATGCATTCATTAAATTATTCAGAGATGATAATGTCTCCTCTTCATAATCCTTAATCACCATGCCAATATGATTCTGCTTACACTGGCTAAAGAGTAGCTGAGGGAGAAATGCGTTTTGGCAGGGCAAGGATCACTAACACTTTGCAGTAACGCTAGATTAATTAATGACAGGTGATGATGGAGCGTGCATCAGAGTAAACAGAGCTTCCACCTCAGCCCTGCAAGGACTCATCGTGGTCAGCTTTGTAGGAGGAAGCATCTCAGTGCCCTGTGTCAGAAAACAGGCACACTCCCTCATTAATGCTGCCCTCCACATAGCTCCAGTACAATAACAAATTTATACAGAATAGAGAGGGAGCTTTGCTGCCAAAAGATCATTGACTTTACGTAGAAAATAATATGTTTCTCTGAGGGATATATATATCCTCTTGATCAGGACATGCAAGGCACCCGCTGTGACATGGGACCAGTGTTCTGCTTCACCTGCCCTGCTCGGGTGGCTCAGCATTAGTGACTCAGTGGGATACAGGCTGTCCATGCTCTTTTGGATGTCGTATGCCACAAACTGGGGTCTGATCTTCTCCAATGTTACAGAGCTTGCTCCTCTGTCTGGAGGAGTCCTATCAAAGGCCATGCCTGATTGACAACCCTTTGTGCTCCATCTTATCCACCTTTGGTCAGACCTGTCTCATCTTTTCCTAGATTACTAAAATGGACAGGGAGAATTTTGGCTAAACTTTTTTACATGTTGGTCTAATACTAATGCTGAATGTCTCCACAGCAGGATTCATGGATGAACCTTGCATTTAAAGGGCCACGTTTCCATGAACTCTCCTAGAGAAACTGATCTCAGATCTCAATCCAAGCTGAAAACTTGTGTTTCTTTTTGTTACTTGCATTTTGCACATTCTACTCCATCTTCTATTTTGATCTGGAAACAGGAATATTGGCAGATCCTTCCTCCAGCACCCTTACTTACTTTTAGAGTCTTATCTTTACTCAAAGCCATCAGAAGCGTGGACCTTGCAGATCAAATTACTGATGGTGAAAACACTGATGAAACCGAGTGTGGGGACTCAGTGTATAACGGTATGGTCTCAAGTTGCACTAGGAGAGGTTTAGATTGGATATCAGGATACATTTTTCATGGAGAGGGTGGCCTAGCATTGAAACAGGCTGTCCAGGGAAGTGGTGCAGTTCTCATCCTGGGATGTATTCAAAAGACACATGGCTGTGACACTTAGGAACATGATTTAGTGAAGGGACTTTGTAGGTCAGGCTGATGGTTGGACTTGATGATCTTAAAGGTCTTTGCCAACTAAAACGATTTTATAATTTCATGATTTTCATTTTTCGCACTGTGGCAGCCAACCTAAACTTGCTGTCCAGGGCAGAGCAAAGCAGTAAATTTGTTCTCAAGGATCTGTGCTTAAACACCAGTGACTGGTTCCCAAAATGTGAGCAACTGAGGGCTGAAAGGAAATTATTCATTCTGGCTTTGGTCTTCCCAAAGCACATGCAGTGGTGTAACAGCTCTGCAAGGGCTGCTCATGGTGGCATGTTCAAGAGGGAAAGTACAAATATTTGTCTTATCAGGGAATGGGAAATTCACCTTTGACCTCCCTGCATATGATTTAACCTCATTGCTGTGACCTATTCTTGAGCATGCAATAACCCACCCCTCCTTATATTGTCACAGCAGAGATTAATGCATTTGAAGGTATCTGGAGGATGGATATCCTGTCTCTATGTTCTGTTTGCAAAGCACCTCTCCTTGCTGATCAGTAAGGAATAGATGTGCTTCTCTTAGGACAGAGTCCTTCTGTTGTGTTTTGTAACAGATGACATGCAGTTTTGTATGGTGCAAACATTAATATATCCCCTAGAATTTCCCTCCAGTGCTCTTTCCTTGTTGCACCTGCTAGAGCAACCCTCTCCCTTTGAGTCATCTTGCACAGGTCTCTGTGCTTCAATACCACCAACTCTGTTAGAGCACGTCACCGGGAATCAGGAGCTCTTTTTAGAATCATGACAAATGGAAAACCTTCAGCTTCAGCTTAAAAAAAAATGCCCAGCAGGAAATGTCTTCCTTGGGGCCTCATTACTCTCCACACGGATCTCCTACAAGAACATCACTCACCTTTTAATGAAACCCAAAGGGAGGAATGTGTTCTGCTTGGGAGCAAAACACATGTGGTTTCCATCTGGCCTCATGAGTGAGCTGCACAGTGCATTCACCACCTGCACGGAGAAACAAGTTAATTATGAAGCCCCTTGGCAAGCATCATTTTTTCCTAGCATGAAACAAAGGGACCCTCATCACCTGCTCCTCCAGCATATCCAACAGAGGGTTTGATGGGGCACCCGCGTTCCACTTTGACAAATGATGAAATGCTCTTTATGTTATCACTTTTTTTTCCTGGTAAGAAAGCACGAAGCCCATTATGCTCCTTTATGCAAGATCCAGCAGTGGGTGCTGGCAAAGCTTCCAATGGAAATGGCCAGCAGGAAAGCACTTAGCAGAGCAGAGCTGGATGCTGCTGCCAGCAGGTGTGAGCTTGCCCTTCCCGTGACTTTGGAGCAACATTCCACTTCCCTGGCTGGAGTCCACAGAACCTCTTGTAGGACACGCTCAGGAATTTTGTGTCAATTATTCTTCCTTTGGGAGATGCCATTGCCCCTTTCCCAATAGCTATTTTCATTTTTTTTCTGAAAAGACATTCAATTTTCCCTTGGGCTGGGAATAGAATATTTGACCTATATCAGATTGTTTCATTTCTTTATTCACACGGGGCTGGTTAGCATCAAATCAGCTCAGAATCCTGTCAAACAGCATTTCTCTGCTGATTGCTGGCTGGAAGGAGCTGCTCTCTACCAAATCCCCACCTCCTCTGGTGGACTGGGCTTCTAGAAACAACCTCTCCCCTTGAACATGCCATGGTCTGTGCTGTACAGGAACTGAAGGGATTGTGTGACTGATAGCCAGGAGCCACAGTCAGGATGATGGGCAGGAGACAGCAGAAACAGGTAATTAGCTCCCATTAAACAAAGTTGTATGAGTTAACATGAGGCCAAGGGGCTGATCATTTCCAAGAGTGAAATTTTCCAACTTCAGTAGTGGCAAAACTGCTGTGATCCAATGGCTTAAAGCACTGTCAAAGGATGTTCTGGAATCAGAGGGGCACTAGGATGGTGCAAATTAAGAGGATGCAGAGAGAACATCCTGCTCTACTGCTGTTCAAGGCGTCCTGAACAGGTTTTTTGAAAAACAGGACATTTCAGACTGCCTTAGGAAAGGAATTGAAGCTGTAATTTTTCTCGATGTGGGGTGTAAAAGAACTTAAAGAAGTTCTCATGGTAGAAATGTAAAGGTTTTGGTCACACCCTCCAGCAATGCAGTGGAAATGCAGTTTTCTGCCATATATTCTCTCCTACCAGCTACCAAGCAGCTGGCTCAAAAGAAGACAGTGGTGAGGCACTGGCACAGGTTGCCCAGAGAGGTGGTGGATGGCCCATCCTTGGAGTCACTCAAGGTCAGGCTGGACAGCGTTCTGAGCACTGATGGAGCTGCGGGTGTCCCTGTTCATTGCAGGGAAGTTGGACCAGACAGCCTTTAAAGTCCCTTCTAACTCAAATGATTCTGTGATTCTATGATTCTATGATAAGACCAGTGCTTGGATTGCCCAAGGCCGTGCCCATGTCCTGGCTGTGATGCTGAATGCCAACCTCTTGGGTTACCCAAAGGGCGTTCAGTGGTCAGTTCCAAAGCCAAAAGCACTGTTTCCACACAGCCGCTCAGCTTTGGGTCTATTTCATAGCACATTTATGGCTTGGAACTCAGTTCTACTCCAAGCACAGAACCATTTCTGCACGTCCACATGCCACATACAGGTGTGAATCCCAGTGTACCAACAGCTTGTCAGCTGTTTGGTTCTTTTTGTTAGAAGTAGCTCTAATCTCTGAAATTGCCTGGTCAAACCAGAGCTTGGGTTAGACATCGTGCTTGGGTCACCTGCCAGTTTTTCTCATGCATTTGACACAGTTGCATCTTGCTGGAATAAATGAACCAAAATTCACCCCAGCTCCTGCAACCCCCTTTGCAAATTGGTCCTTGGAGGACCCTGAAGCTTGCAACGAAATTTCAGGACGTCCCGAGCCCTCCATGAGAGGCTGTCATGATTGATTCACTGACTTCCATTTACAGATGGACGAAGCTGCATCCAGGTATTTTTTTGTTTGATTTAGTATCAGTCTGTCAGTAACTGATCTCAGTTGAATTACAATCAAACAGAAATGAGGGTGTCTAGAAAGGGTTTTGCATAGTTTAACAATGTACTGCCACTTCATTTGATGCTGGTTTGTGCCTGGACACACCAGGAAGGACAGGCACAAACAGTTCTTTCCATCAGAAGTGGCACTGGACCAGGTGTCCTCACATTACAGAGACCCCAGAGAGTGAGCACCTCATCCCAAGCACAACCTGCTTTGGTCCTACAGCACCAGCAATGGGTGCAAGAAAGATAGCATAGAGCTGGTGAAGTGACGCTGAGCTGTGTCCCTTCTGTCTCTCATGTTAAACAGGGGGAGCTTCTGAGATGGGCTCCAGCAGTGCCTTATCACAAGAGCAGAGCTGCCCACCTGCTGATGCAGGAGGTTCCCCTGCCCTGGGTGGACCTCGGCCAGCCTGCCCCTTGTGCCAGGCAGCGGTGGCACTTCTCTAGGGGTGACACAGATCCTTGCCTCAGCCCTTCCTCAGCCTCAGATGGGTGGGAGGAAACAGGGCCTAGAGAGCAAAGGAATAAATAACGTACGCATTTAAAAGAGTATAATCAAACTCGCCCGCCAGTGGAACATGCTAATTAGCTTAATGAGATTTCTTGGAACGAGAAAATATTACTTATTTCATTAACTGCATGACAATTGTGCTCCTAAATGAATCAAGAAATAAATCTGAGAATTAAGATGTAAAAATAAAGTGTTAATAAAATAACCTCTGCCGGCAAACTGCTTTAACGCAGGAAATCGGGTTAGGTTTAATACCCGCTAATATTTTGTGAAAGAAATGACAGGAAGCAGCTGGGATGCAACACAGCTTGTCTGGGACAAGCTGTGAAGAGCTCTCCTCACCACCTACCGATGGTCCCAACACTGAGGATCTCTCCTGTAGCACTGGATCACGCCTAAACTGGGTCTCAGTGATGGGAACAGCATGGATGATGGCCCATAATGAGGCATCTTATGGCATTTCTGAGCTTGTGGTCATCAACAGCACTGCTTTGCCACCACTGGGATGAGGATGTGAGCACATGGCCAAGGATGGGCTGTCTCAATGGACTTTGCCCTCTTGAACCTGTCAGGAAGGTCTCCAGTGGCCTTGGTGGAACTGCTGGTGACTGAGACGCTTCGGGTGACGCACAGACTGGTTCACTCTGATGCTGGAGAGCAGAAAGTGCTGCTAGGTTTGGGAGTTTGGCTGGTTGGCTGGTAGAATTTGATGAATAATAGGAAAACTGTGCTGTGAGTAATGGGCATATGGGATGAATAATCTCTGGGCAAATAGCATGTGATCTGCTTGAGTTGCCAGCAAGGGACACGTGCAGCCTGCGTATGCTGTGGGAAGGCCCTGGGTAGTCTGCAGCTTCAAATTTAAGCTTAGTTAAACAAAGCTAAACAAAGCCCATATGTTTTATGAATAGAAAAGGTTTTCACTCCATTAAAAAAATAGAAAAAGAAAAAAACAAAACATTGGTATAATCAATGGTTGTGCTGTGCTGCTGGGTCAGGAATGGATTTAAAATGAAACCGTACAATCTGATTTCACTGTAATGGGAGTGAATAGAAAAAAAGAAAGCAAGCAGGGTCAGGACTCACAATTTAATACACCAGAAAGAGCAGAAAAGGTCAGAGTCTCCCTCCACCTCCAAAGCAGGGGAACCAGTGATGGAAATCCTCAGAGCATTTCTGCGCTGTGTAAACACGGCATTGTGTTTGGGAATGGGTTGAACTGATTTCTAGACCCAGATAATAGAATCACAATTGAAGTCCGTTGGTTCTGTCCTCTACCAGAGTCCAGAGAACTGGGAAAGCTCTTGCTGGTGTCCCAGTACAGAGCTGGAAATCAAACCTGTGAGCCAGAGGAGAGCTCCAGAGCCTCGTGGACTTCCACGCTCCTTTTTTGCTGAGCCTGTCAGCATGGTGCCTTCAATTTCTCTGCTGCATATCATATTCCTCAAATGATAGTGATGAGTTTCAGCCCATGCTGCATTTCCAATGAGCCGCAATGGGAAATGCATACTCTGAAAATGATAGCCAGCAGCTGCAGTGTTTCTTTTGTCCCCTGAGATCCCTGTTTGGTTAATAAACTTGTAGTTTTCTGAACAGCGCAGCCCATTGTGAAAGCAGTCTTAAAGGGAAAAATGCCTGTGAACAGAAATGATTAAATATCAGAGATTACAAAGCATCCTGAAACCCAAATGGCAGAGCTACCTGATGAAAAATCCACAAAGAGAATGTAATTAAAATTGATGACAACAGAGAAAACTGCACATCTAAAAAGTCAGGATTAATCCCTTCAATCAGTAACAACCCTCACACTGACAGAGCTCTCTTTGCTCCCTCTGACATTGGCCCAGTCCCTTCTCTGAAGACCCCTCCAAGCATGTAGATGAAGAAAAAAGATCTGATTCAGCAGATTTCACAGCTGGATGGAGCCAAATGCCCTCCAGCCACCAAGATCTCTTCGTGTCTCTGGCCTCTCAGCTCCATGGCAGCAATCATTTTCTGCTTGAGTCAGTCCACAAACACTGCTGTGCTAGGTACCCTTCTTCTGGCTTTCACCTTCCACCTCACCAGACTCTGGAGCACGGAAATTATTGGCTTCACCTGCATCCAGACTGGCTGGATATCTTCACCAAGGGTTTCATTTGACCTTCCTCTTGCTGAATGCACCATGGCCATCTTATTGTGTGGGCTTTTCCATACCCACAGCCTGAGTGTTCTGCACGTCAGTCATGGGAGAGAAGACAGGGGTGGCACCAAGTTACTGCTGGGCAGAGACATCCTAAAGATAACAGTGTCTCCATGAGGGACTCAGCTCCTGCTGTGTCCTGGTGTGTCACTGGGGTCACAAAGCAGATGTGAGGCTGCTGTCAGCGTGACCTCTCTCCAGGCAGTGACCTCCTGCTTCCTGGGCACTGGGATGCAGGGGATCGCATCCTCTCCAGCCCGAACCTACAGCACCCTGAACATCAGGGTCCTGCAGTGTTCTGGGGCCAGGAGAGCTTGCAGGGCTTTTCAGTCTCTCATAGGCAATAGCAGCACAGAGGAGCTTTGTGGGCTTCAGAGGACTCAGAGTTTCTCCCTCACTACGCCGGTTCTGCTGCCATCCTCTGGCAGCTGCTTTGATGTGATGCACTCTTCTCTGGGCCATGCCAGGCCAAGATCCAGATGAACAAGCACTGTGCCCTCTCCAATACACTGACTGAACGTTTCCTATCTTCCTTTTCCAACAGAGAAACAACTCTCTGACAGCCCAGGCTCCAAGGACATCTGGAGCACAATTCCCACCGGGTCCTTGCTCTCTGTGCCTTCAGGGACCTGTCACTGACCACCCTGGGTAAGGGACAGTGCTGAGAGATGGTCAGACTTCCTCTGACACTGCCACAGGAGATGACTGTGGAAATGCATAAGACATCCTCTGGCCAAATCTACCTGGGACAGAGTGCCAGCGCTCCATTTGATTTAGTGGTGATTTTATTTCGCATTTTGAAACAAACAGCAAGGACAAAATGGGATGACATCAGTTACAGACAGAACAGATATTCTGATGCCAAGCACACTTAAATATCATGGGGTAGTCAATGATAACCAGGCTGGTGCCAAATTCCCCTACCCATGTGGATAAATCCGATGTAACTTTGCTAAGAGTCATCATTTTCTAAGTGTAGGAACAGGGTTGACTCAATAACAGGATTTTCATGGACTTCTTGTCACAAAGCTTCCTCGTGGCATGGAATAGTGCCATGAATTTAGATCATTTTGGATATTTTGGAGTATTCATTTCACTGAAATTGCCTGCACTAAAAGATCGGAGAAGATTCTTTGTATTGGTGTCACTGAAAGGAAATCTGGTTCCTAAATCGTAGCATCATCAGATAATTCAGGGGGAAGGGATCATGGGAGATCAGTAGTCTGATTTCCACTTAAGAGCAAGGTCAGCTTTAAGAACAGCACAGTTTGCTCAGGACTTGTCCCACTCTGGTCCTGAAATCCTCCAAGGAGAGAAACTGCACAAACTCTGGGCTGCCACTCTCTCTCCTCTTAATGTCCTTAGAATGGAAGAGTTTTCATTACCTTTGTTTTAATTGTCTCATCTCTTTGTCAGCAGTTTCTCATTCTCCCGCAAAGTACGACTTCGAGGAAAATTGCTATTCCCAATGCACTACCCCAAACGGTGGGAACACCCCTCAGATTTGAAGGGCACCCAGGTGCTTCATGAAAATGAGGACAGATTTCACTGTTCAGAAGACCTGGGAACCCAGTGCTTTTCTTGTTTTTGTGGTGATCTGGAGGAGCACTGCTAAAGTTGGGGAGTTGAGACCTGAGGAATATGAGGTGCTGTCATCACCAGTCCTGCTGTCATCAGAAGAGGAGCGCTGGTCACTGAGCAGCCCTGACTTGCCTCTGTGCGAAGCAGCCCATATCTCTGACAGCGCAGGAAAAAAAGACTCCTGACAAGCATGTAATCCAATTAGCTTCTTGCTTTCACATCAATTCAGTTCTAGCTCATGAAATTGCTTGTCATTTATCCATCACTCCAAGAGACTCCAGAATCCAATTGCCTTTCTCGAAGCCAGAAATGAGACACTAACAACAGGACCCATTAGAGATGTCATTCAGTGCTTTCACTTCTACTCTCCCTGATAATAGATGAAGCTCTGTAGCAGATGACAGTTCTGGAAGAACTCAGAGCAGCTTATTCCTTCCCCCTGGAACCCGTGCAAAGTCCCCCAAGACAGGCATTGGCAGACCCTACAAATGGCTGTGTCAAGACAGGCCAGCACATCTCCAAAAATACACCCAGCTGAAGCAGACCTGACTTCTCACTGTAATTGTTTGCATCAACTGATTTTTTTTCTTTTTTTGATTAATTTATTCGATGGATTTCACTTTTCTTTCCTGTTTACTAATTGCTTTCAGACAGATTGCAAAAATACCATGGTTATTTAGAAAAGCAAAATGCCAGAAGGCCAGAAACTTCCAAAGGGGACTTCATCTGTTCTCCAGTGTTAGAAACCAAGCACAGTGCATGGGAGGGGAATCTGGAGTGAGCACAGAGGTGTAACGAGGCAAGGCAGTGGGAAGACCTTGTGGGCTGCATGCAGGAGGTTACATGAAGGCAATGGAAGATCCCTGCACCCATGAAGACCTTTTTGCAAGAGAAATTAAACCACTTCCTGAGGGTCAATAAATATCATTGGGATGCAAACAACCTTTAGTCACCAGTGGTCAGAGTTTCAGGTAACGTCCTACAGCCTACTATCCACACAGACTTCATGGCTTTGTCTTTCAGGACAGAGCTGCTCCAAGTCCCAGTCTGAATGTCTTTCCTGGTCTTTTCCCTGGGCAAGGGGTTGTGATTTTTTCTGCCTGCTTTAGCTAGGAGACATGGGGGTCCAGCTTGATCTCCTCAATCAACCTCCAGTTCAGAAGAGCAGGATCTGGCAGGTTGTTCCCTCTGCCTCTGCCCCTGAAGCACAAACACTCATTTTTCCTGACACCAACAGGGACTGAAAGTGTGTGAGAAACCCACTAGCAAGCAGGCACACATGGCTTTTATTCCTGCTCCTTATTCACTATGGCCCTGGCTTAACAGTATAGGTATGGACAGCAGTGACGTCTCCATCCTTGCCATCGCTGCTCCTTGGCAGTGCTAACACAACAGCTTTGGAGGTTGTGCTGAAAACACAGTCTGCACCATGGATCCAAGCTTTCTAACTTCCCTGGAGACTCACCAGGATTTCCAGCCTGTGCATCTCCAGCATTCACCCTCATCCCCTTTGTTGTGGTCATCAAGATGGGCCCCAGGGTGAGATGCTCCAGGGAGCAACACGCATCTGTGTTACCTGGAGCATCCAGATACACGACTGTGGCCCTCCATCTGATGGTTAGCTTTGAGTTTCCTTACTGAAAGCTCTCTGGCAGCTGAAGGAAATCCTGGGTTCTTTACCACCCACAGAGCAGCACTCAGTGCCATGCCCTGTGTGTGTTTATGGTATTAACTTGTGCACTCCTGTTCAGTTTTGGCAATAACACATCTTATGAGCATGAAGATTATGAGGTACACAGTCATTCAAGAACAGAAGCTTAAAAGTGTTATTAACTTTATAGCTCCTTTTCAAAGAGATTATTCCTTTCTTTCTTCAGACTTTATCTGCAATTGCCATAGCACTAAAGCAAGCTACCTGTTCTCTGGTCCCATAGATACAACAGCAAGTAAATCCCATTTATAAACTGTAAATAGAGGCACAAGCCAGATTTGCATCAGGTCTTGGCTTAAATGTGAATTCTGGCCCCTGTTACATGACCTATTATCTCCCTGACACCACAGCCATCACGTGTAAGACAGCAGAAGCTCCTCCACAGGTCACACTGGAGATACAGGGCTGCATGGGTGCAGGATCTGAGCATCCCATGCCCCTTCTCACCTGCTGTGAGGAAGAGTCTCGCTCCAGCACATTGTCAGAGATGTTTGTTGCTGCTAACTATATTTCAGTACTGTGTCTGTGGTGTCCAGGAACCTAAGCCCCTCTGTGGTAGATGCTGGGCTGGATGCAGAACAACACACCTCAAAGCATGGTTTCCCTGTCTGTTTTGCAGGAGGACTGGAAGATGAGATTTCTGATGGGAACACTCACAAAGCATTTTTAAAGGATGTTTTTGAGGGATTATGGATTATTCACTGCTTCCTTGCAGCAAGGAGTCCCCTATGTGCTTTAATGAGATCGTCCTCTCGAGATATAAAAACGTGCCCTGTGATCAGCATCCAACAAAAGCAGTTTTGGTTTCGAACAAGGGATGTTCTCCTCTAACAACAGACTGTTGAGCACCTGCAGCTGGGAAAGTATTCTCAGAAACCCTGCACTGAGTTATTTTATAAATGTGACAAAACAGCCTTCTGACCATGAGCAATGTGTGAGTAAAGAAGGAGTTAGACATGGGGAAAAAAAGCTTAGTGCAAATCTTCCCCCTCCTGTGCCTTTCAGAGCTTTTATTTTGTGGATTGGACTGCAGGAAAAGTGTAAGAAATGCCTATTTTGGAGGGAGCAGAAAGCAACTGCTGGCAGCCCATGCTAGATGCATGAGGTACAGCTAGGGGGACCACACACCTGATCTGATCTGATCGGATGATACCTATGTGTCTCCTGACACTAAGAAGCACACTCAATGATGGGCTGTTTGTCCTGCTCTGTACATGCAAAACTGGATTTGCCAAGGAAATTGGCAAAACTGGATTTGCAAAGAAAATCTGGGCTTCTGAGCACTCAGTGACTGCAGTACTCTTCACAGCCTGCAGGGCAAACATAGATCACCTTTTGGTCCTAGGAAAGCCCAACATTTAGCCTGCTAAAGCTACTGATGAGCTTCACCAGGTGCAATTTCTGTGGGATCAGATGTGCCACTTCATCACTCGTGCTCCCTGGTAGTTGGCCTTGCTAGCAGCAGGAGGTACCCTAGAATGATCTGCATTTGGGTAAATAGGCTCAAGAAGACCAAGAATGAGGAAGAAGAAAACCTCAAGATGAGCACTGTGCTCGTCTTGGCGGAGGATTCTGGATGCCAGCAACTTATCATCATCTCCCCTAGGGTTCCTCTGAGGACCTTGAAAGTTATAGGATGGGTGAGTGTAACCGCGGAGAACAAGGGTAGATGTTAGGGAGATCTTGCAAAACAAGTTCAGCTGTTTCACCTGGGAGACTTTTCAGTAAATATTAGATAGTTTGGACTATTATATATTATTAAGACATCAGATTTACTAACAATAAACTCATTCCTCTATATTCAATATGTATTTCTTTCTGCTCATAATAATCTTTTGAACGTAACAGTGTGATTTAATATCCTTCCTGTAGATGTGAAGGGATCATACCAAGGAGCTCTTTGAAGTCAGATGCCTTCCAGAACAGCTCTGCTGAGCAGGTAGGTTTTGCACTAGGAGTAATCCCCAGCTTGCTGCTTGCCAGATGAAGTGGACAAGGTGTTAACCAGGTCAGTGAGCCTAAAGATGAAAGGAAGGGAGTAAAAGGCAGGAGCAAGTCTAGCCCAGAGAATTAAGTGTTTTCTATGTGAGCAGGCAGGCAGCTGCGATGGGAGTCTGAAGAATCAGTCTAACTTGTGGGAAGGCCAGTTCACCTATCAGTCCGTTAAGGTAAAAATGGTGAGCACTGTGACTGGGGTTTGAGTATTTGCTTTGCTGTTGATCCCCTGGATTACTCTGAGCAGCTGTCTCTGCCTCTTTTTTTGTGCAGTGCCTACAAAGGCCATGGAAATGCAGGGGGTATCAAGACCAGGCCAACAGGATCTTTTTGTGTGTGGAAGGGACAAGGACAAGGGGGAATGGCTTTAAACTAAAAGAGGAGAGATTTGGATTAGATGTCAGATGGAAATTCATCACTCAAAGGGCGGTGAGGCCCTGGCATGGCTTCCCAGAGGAGTGTGGGTGCCCCATCCCTGGATGTGCTCAAGGCCACAGATGCGCCCTGAAGCCCATGAATGGACTTGGGCAGCTGCCAAAGACTCCTAGGTGAAACGGTGTTGAAGATGGGGTCTTCAGTCTCTGTGGTAGGAAGGGGTAATCTATAGCAGCCTGCAATTAAATCAAACTTCCTAATAGTGATGGACAGTATGAAAAGGGCCAGAAGCCACTTAAAGCTGAGGAGATTCAGGCTAGGAAAATTCAGATTAGGAAAATTGGGAGTATCGAGTAGCACTGCAAGAGGTCAAACAAAGAGGCTCTAAGGTCTGACTCTGGAGGTTCTCAAGACTCAGACAAATCCAGAGTGACCAGACCCAGTGTTAGCAACAACCAGGAATATCCACCTGGTCATGCAATAGTCCTGTTTCAGGTGGAGGTCCCTTCCTACCAGCCCTTCTCAGTTTTATCTTCCCAGTCAGATCTGCAGGCTTCCTGGAAGCTCCAGACTGATGGATAGAGATGCAAAGTTGTGCTGCACTTTGAAGAAGGCAAAGGTGACACCGGACTCCAAGAGACAGTTTGTGCTGTTTAACTCTGATTTAACCCTGAAGCTGACTAAATCTAAAATCATTGTTCTCTCTTACTAATCAAGTAAAATTTGCAGCCTTTCATTCTAAAATCATTGTTCTCTCTTACTAATCAAGTAAAATTTGCAACCTTTCCCAACCTCATTTCATGCCTTTCATCGGATGCAGACTGATTTCAAAACATGCCATATCCATGCTCACATCAGCATGTACACAAGTGGGTGTCAGTGATTAGGAATGACAGGAGCTGTGTTATTCAGCCAGGCATCATATGCATCTTCAAGAAGGACCTAGGTAACTACAGGTCGTTCAACCTCACCTTGGTCCTTGGGAAGGTAATGGAGCAAATCCTTTTTGAGATCTTTGGGAAGAGCCAGTAGGGTCTGACCAAGGGCAACATAAGTGTGTGCAACAGTAAGAATTGTCTGCAATTCTTTCTAAAAGTCCTTTATTTGGAGGTGAAAAAGTGAAGTGTACTTCCATCAGTGGTTGGAAATCCTTTCTTTAGCCTTCTGATTCTTTGCTGGTAGCATTAACTTAATTCTAAGAGTGGCGTGTTCTGGAGTGTCAGAACTCATGGTGAATGGGAACCTTCTGATATTCAGAAAAAAAAATAGAATGTCTTTAACAGCCACTGTCCATCTGTATGATTTTTACTACTCAAAACAAGCCTATCTGTGGTGGAAAATAAATGTTCTTATTTATATTCTAATCCTTGGAAATCACATAAGAAGAAGTCAAAGCCTTGTGGAGAAAGAATGATAAAACCATTGCATGACTGATAGGAACAACAAGTTTCTACAGATGGTAGAAAGACACTTTGAGATGCTTTGGAGATGAGGTATTATTTATTGAGAAACTGAAAATGATTATAACTGGCACAGCATGAGAAAGGCATGGCCTAGGAGATTTTCTTCAGCCTTAATCCAAAGGGCACCAACAGGAATGGGGAGAGGAGAGGTCTGAAAGAGAGTTAAATTTGAAGTGGTTGCTTTAAAAGGGAAGTTTCATCATTAAATCTTAGATGAAGAGGACGGGGCTTGACCTACTACATACTTGTAAGAAGCACCTAAAAAAGGAGCAGGCACCTGGTTGTCAAGAGTGAGTGTGAGGCTGTTCATGTCCTCCCAGGAGCAGGACACACTGGACTGGATCCCCAGCTCTCTTACCTCAAGAAAAGGCAAAATATCAAGAAACCAGAATCTCCTTGATGTTGTAGATTCTTTTCTTCTCCACCTGAAGTGAAAAGCGTACGTCTTGAAAATAAATTAGTTATTAAAAAAAGAAATTTGTGGTTGGTTAAATTAAGAGTATTTCCTGGTCCATGAGAAAAGGAGAGACCAGAAGATGGGTTTTATTTAAGTCCATTATCCTGCACGGAATTGACTTGTGACTCCCATCTTGTCCCAACTACCCCAACAGGGCCCACCTCCAATGCCACCAGTGCCACCAGTCTACACGTGTGCATGGAGGCCTCATGCTGATGGGAGACCTGAGGAGCCAGGTGTTCCTGGGAGCTTGGTGCCATCACCATACCCTGGTGGTTTTCCTGACAGATCTCTCTAGGGGAAATGTGCATGGGGTTTATATGGAGGCGGAGTAGCTCGAGGAAATTCTGTTTCATTTTAGTTTTGGCTGTGGAAAAAAAAAAAAATCCTGACATTAATTCATTGAGGTTTGCAAAATACTTTGAGTTAATGTGACAAGGACCCCTATAGTAGTGCTTAGAATTCAGTTATTCAATTATTAATTACTGCTATCAATAATTTAAGCATTCTATTATTAATTGTTATTATTACTCTTACTCAGAGTTCACAGAGCAGCTCCTGGCCTGTCTATAAGCAATGTACTTTCAGTTTCTTCTTCCAAAATTTGTATGCTTTGGCAAACAGCTTACACATACAGATACACCTGACCTTCACATTTCTGTGTCTCTCTTTCCAATAAGTAAAGCCAAAGAAAGAACCCTAGGTCTTCTTTTTGCACCTATTCGGACAGCTGAGCTAAGCTCTGAAGACCTTTCACCTTCTGGAAGAGGGTCTCAGTTGTTACAAAGCAAACCTATTTCATCAGCTTTACAAATGAAACTTCAGAGCTTCATTCACTGTGAAGCAGCAAGACGCTTATTGCAAATATTTGAGTGGTTGGATGATGTCCAGGAATGCATGGAGCACTGGAAATTTGAGTGTGGACATGTCTGGTTGATAGATCCCATCTGAAAGGAGTGTTTTGTTAAGCCCTCTCTTTTTTTTTTCATGTTCTGAATCAAGCAGAGCTTGTTTTCTTTGCACATGTGCTTTGGACTGTAGTAAAGGTCAAACAGCCTGTGGTCAAGTCTATTCATGGAGACCTCAGCACCTGCACCTCACACAGATAAAGCCACCCCAGCACTCAGTGCTGAGCAGTCAGCTGCCAATTCTGCATTTTTGAACAATGAGACAGAACCTGCACCACAAAGCCTGGCAACAGGAAACAAGTCAGTCTAAAAATGGATATTGTTTGCAAGCAAAAATAAAATTCAGCATTAAACTCTCTTGAAGTGGTCTTTAAAGTCAGTAGAGATAAATAACCCTCCTAGGGTGTGATTTCTTTGATGCAGATAGTTACCCCCTGGGAAGCTGTTTCTTCCCATTGCCTACAAAGGGTCTCCAAGGCAGTTGCCACACAGTGATGCTGGTGGTACGACTTGTCTCTGGTCTCACCATCTCTGGTAGTGCTCTGAGTACCCAGTGCTACCCACGGTAGCTCTCTGACAGAGGGATTTTGGTTGCCATGAACAGCAGCAAACGTGAGACATGAAACCAACTGTCAGGAGACAATACCAAAATGTTTTCAGCAAAGATTCACTGAAGCTGGAAGTGGAACCATTCAACAAGTAGAGTCCTACACACGTGGGTGCACCCCCACAGCATGTCCCACCATGAGCACAGTTCAGAGTGCATGGACCAACTCTGCCTCCTGTTGGCATCATGCTCAGTTGTTGCTGCTCCAAAGCTCTTCAGGTAGGGGCCACCTCCATCCTCATCCTACAAAGTGTACAAGGCTTCCTTGCTGATGTAGGCACATTAAAGAGCTTCTCTGGCTAAAGCACCACTGTTTTAAACCATTTCTCCCTAAGAATAGATTACTAAAAAGGAGTTGATTCATCCTAAAGTAATGTAGCTCTTCTCTCTGCAATGGAAAGAACCATTCATCCAGCCTTACATGCCAGTCTTGGTTTGGGATGAGTAATTTCTGGATGTGATCACAGAAATAGAGCTCTGTAGCAGAGGAAAGCAACAAGTGCAAATCCAGAGCTTCCAGCAGCACGGATGTTTCCACTCAACTTCGTGCACAAGTTTGGCATGGAATGTTGAGCTACAGTCACAGAGTATATGAGCCATCATCAGGGTCAGAAAACTGCCTCTGGTTCCCATATTGGCTCAGGGATGGTGACTGAGAGCACAGCAGGAGACAGCCCCCAGAGGTGCTCCTTGGAAAAGCCTGATCCAGTGTGTGAGAGTGGAACGGTGCTCTGCAGAAACACAGGTCTCTGTTTGTTTGTAGGATTGGACACTTGATGAGCAGATCAGTGAGAGTGAGGTGAGAGCTGTGCTTGTTGGAAGAGCAGAGGTAGGTGCAAGTGCCACCGGAACTGTAACTCCAGAGGTAACAAAGATGGTGATCATCATCTGTGGGAAATGAAATATATCCAAAAGGTGACAAAAGGTGGCTCAAAATCCTGGGACAAAAATCCAGCCTTCCTGGATGGGGAGATTTGGCTAGGGCTTAGGTTTTGATTTTCATGGATGGATGCAGGATGAAGATGTCCCATGGCACAGCTGTGCTGCACATATTACATACAGCCTCTCAGCCTGCCCTCTACCATGTTGTGACTTTAGATCTGCCAGTTTGCATGCTGTAGGAGCCTCAAGGCCAACACAGACCAGACTTTGCCTAACACACTCAGGCCCTCAGCAGTGGAAGCCAAAAGCTCTCCTGGTTATGCAAGAAGCTATTAGCATCTCCAAAGTCACAAGCTGACATGTTCTGCAGGGCCCATGTTGCTTTGCAGGATCTTATTTACAGGGAAAAACCCTTGTGTGGAAATGCATTTTCTCACATATCATTTACTCTGTTTTCCTCATGCACTGTGAGATTTTCCTTCACGCGGTGACAGAAGTGAAGATACACAGGAGAGCTACCCTGTCCTCTATCAATAATACTCCGTACAAGCAAGCCTCGCCTGAAACTGTGTAGGGGAAGTTTGACAGCTCCCAGTGAAGAAATTCTGAAAATAAGGTTATGACAAATGAGGGGTTTCACTCAGCAGTACGCTTTGCTCACTTCCACTCACTGTAACAGGTTTTCTCTGCCTCTTATTCTGGTGCTTGACACTTTCTCATCCCTGTAGCATCTCTGTGCCATCCATTAACACATTAAGTCCCATCATTAAGATCTATCACAAATGGAACTGGCCTTGTGTTGATACCAGCAGTAACTCTGAGGAGACTGCAGTCCCTACAGTGCTTCTGGAGGAAAATATTTCCATAAGCTGGAGTGTACTTTGGTTTTCTCTTTTTAAAAACATATGTGTTTCCCTTTTTTTGGAGGGGGAGGGATTTGGAAAGCTTTCACTTGACTCAGTCCAGAGTAAAGTAGTGCTTATCTGGAATGACAGATTGCTAAAGGGATGCTCTTGCTGGTGGCTCCCGTTCTCTCCTCTGAAGTTGGCAGTTTAATTACATTGCATTGCCCTAGATGCAATCATTTTGCACTGAAGCAAAGACTCTGAGCATCATGGAAATCACAAGGCTATTGGAGTGCTGTGATCCACCCAATGATGGATCTGACCAAAAGGGTCTGTGCCTCATAGGTTCAAAATACAGAACCCAGAAAATATTAAGCCAAAACGGCAAAATTAATCCCGGGTCAGATTTGGAATGAGAGATTTGATCATGGTGACAAGGTAAAATAGTACTTTCTGCCCTGAAAGTGTGAAACTGTTTCATATTGACCGCAAACCATGAAGTGCTATGAGTTGTGATTGATCAATCGAAATATTTTGGGGTGTTTTTTTCTATGAGAAGATAGTGGGGCCTTTTCTCCTGCAGAATTAAAGCACCTCCAAACCAGACACAGACAAACATAGGGAACATAGGACCTGCACTGTTGCCTTTGGGAAGTAAGAGGATGGTGCATGAGAATATCAGGACAGCAGAGACTCAAGTTCTGGATTTCAGGTGGGCCACAAGCTGAAATCTAGTGATTTGGGCACTTTCTCTCAGCATTTTTTGTTTCCTCCTCAGGACTTGTCTAATTAAACTGCACAGATTGTACTAACAGCTGATGGCAGGATGCTATGTTGTCTGTAGCCTAATGAGGATCTGATTTCAGATGGGTAAATATAAACCTGTAATAAGCTCTCCTCCACACAGACAATAGCTCATGCTCTTGACATGACCTACTCAGATATTTACAAGTATTCAGTTCCCAATTGCTATCAGCAAGAAGTGAAACACACAGTTGTGAGGAGGGAGGATGTTCGTCCCTTTTATGATCACAGAATAGCTATTGTTGGTGATTTCAGCAGCAGATGCTAATTGCTAGTGATGTAGACTTGGACAAACACGAATAGCAACACCTATGTGCATACGGAGTAATTAAACAAATATTTCTGTCACTGAAACTGTATTTTCATCATAAAGTCTGAGTCAGACCCATTGTGTTGAAGGTAATTACCCTCTGAGCTGCTCAGTAACATCAAATACAATTTCACACTGCCTCGCAAGGGCACGCTATGAACGACTGTATTAGAGGCATTTGTCAGAATTGCAGGAGGAAGTTGCAGGGTTTTTACAACGAGGCAGGGATGATCCTGCTGCCGAGCACGGGCTCTCTGGGAACATCCAAAAGCACTGAACGGTGAAGGCTGGGCTGAACAATACACAGATGTCAAAGCTGTTTGCCAGCATTAATGAGCTCCACAAATCTTCACTGCACGCTGCTTGCGTTATTTTTTACATTAACGTATCTGGATCTGTTGAGGGCTGGTGAGCGGCTCACCCCGACCCCCACCCTGCTTAACATTTGTGGTGCTGAGCACAATGACAGCCAGCTCGCTACCGCCACAGGCAAGAAACTGAGTGTTTGGGTTATCGAAAAGCACACAGCCTCTGCAAAGCTCAGGAGGGCTCTCAGGGTGGTGTCTGCCTTGTGTGAGGTCCTTCATCCAGGGCTGTGGGCACAGTGTGTGTCTCTGGCCCTGCAGGGGTTAGTGCTGGACGTCTGCCCTCCATGAAGCTCGTGGTGAGGCCACAGGAGGCTCCAGCACAGCAGTGGGTACGGGAGCGGGTGGCAGTGTCCTCTATCTTTGGCTTTCTTTGAATTTCCAGTCTTTGCTACTCACTCAGTAGCCTGCAATGTGCTAACCCAGCTCTCTTTAAAGACATTAAAGAGCAGGAGCTGGAGAAGCTGCTCCAAGAGAGATTTGCAGAGGGAAGGTCTGGTAGAAAGAGGTTCCTCTGAGATGGGGTTCATCCTTCTCCCACCCACTGCCCACCTTCATTGTGCCCTGTCCAGCAGGGTAGGCTGGTGTCATGGGTTTCCTCTGCTGGTAATTCCTGCAGAGAAACTGGACGTGTGATGTACCAGATAAGGGAATCTCTCGAGGCGGAAATAGCATGGAATAAGTAACAAGAACTATATTTTCAAGGATAAATGAAACTGTATGGAGCCAGTGCTATTGGCAGAAGCTCCCATCACAAAATGAATATTTATAAATCATTGTGTGGAATCCTGTGGGATACCTATATTAGCAGCAGCCTCTTCCTTTCCCTCTGCCCACGTGGTTCAGCTTGTGACTGCTCGGCCTCCTCCGTCCCTCTGCACAAGGCAGAGGGAAAAGTCAAGCATGTCTTGGTGTAGCAAGAAGAGGGAGACACCTGGGGCCTAAACTGGGTCTGCAACTCCATGTTTATTCCTGACCATGTTGACATCTTTGTTTTGATATGACCACTGCATTTTTAAACAAACTTTTATTACCCCTTCCCTCCCCTTTTTATTTTTTTATTTTTTTAGGTGTAAAACCAAGTTTCAGAGTGTTACCGTACAGATACAATCACAGGGATTGTAGATGCTGCCTCAGGAAGATCTAACCTCTGTATTTCAGAGTAGATGAACTGTCTTTTTAGTGGCAGCCTCCCAAGCCCTGCTGGTTGAAGATTTAATTCTGGACTGCTGGGAAGGAAGGATTTAATCAGACGTGACAACAGAGCCTGGAAGCTGACTTTTTCTGAACATTCCTGAATTTCTTCCCCTGGCCCAGATGTTCATGCAGTCAGGTTTTACTGGAGCTGTCTTCTGCTAAGAATACATTTCCTTGGGCTCATCATTATCTTCATTTTCCAGTGCATCCTTTTCTTTCCTGGTAAGACCCCTTAGCTCCCGGCTGCACTACTTCAAGGTGGTACCATGAGCAACAGGCTCCCTTTGAGGCTCATACAAATGGAGACCTGCATTTCCAACCAAGGTACTTAAAAGGGAAAAGTGAATAATTATTTCTCCAGAAACTCCTCTGAGCTTCTGCTCAGATGCATTCAAGTAGAGGTTTTGTTAGATTACAGTTCTGGTTCTGAGTCCCTGATTTGACAGTCTGTCACCATCACAAAGGACAGATAATTTTTTTTCTGTAATCCTTTAAGAAACTGTGGGGAAATCTGTCACTCCCAAGAAGAAGAGAAAACAGACCGGGGCTTCTCCTAGAACCAAGGGAGCATCTCATGTATGGGATGTCAGTGAGCAAAAGGCACACTTATTTTGTGATCAAAACCAGACTGTGTAAGTAGCTTTTCATGTTGGAGAAGGAGTATCAGCCTGCTATGTGTAGCAATGCTTAGCAGACAACCATAGAATCACCAAGGTTGGGAAACACCTCCAAGATCACCCAGTCCAGCCATTCACCTACCACCAGTATTTCCCCATTAAACCATGTCCCTTAAAGCTGTTGTGTCACTGCTCCCCTGCTCATCACAGGCAGCACTGCAGTGGGCTCACAGTGCCTACAGATACCGCAGCCCACCCTGTGCCTGGGCCCTGCATCTCTTCCTGAAACTGCAGAAAGCTCTTTGGAAATTCACGTAAAACTTTTTCCCTCCTCTCTTGTGAATGAAACATTTTTAATTAATGCACTGTATCAAAGGCTGTAGGACTTCATAAGTCAATGCAAATCCTGTGTTTGTACAGTAGTATGAGTAGACATTACAAGGAACCAGTCTTTGAAAAAAAAAAACAACAGTGAGTAATACTCTTATGGTTTGAGTTCAGAGCACAGATGTCTACTCAGTAATGGATTTCTGGCAATCAAATATTTTCTTTAATGCTATAAGACAGCTTGGTGGTATTTGATCATGATTAGCCAAAGCAACCCAGGGTTTTTTGAGGTGTAAAAAGATGGGAAAGTATCCTAGCAATTTATCTATAAAGCAATTGTCCCATGAAGCAAATACCTCTGTGTACAAAATACAGCTCATTGCCAAGATTTCATTTCACAAACATTTGTGAAGCATCTGGGGCAGTCTAGGTCTTCTACCCTAAATGCTTAACACTGTGTGCATTTCCTTTGCCCTTACTGGCAAAGTGTTGGTCAGCTGGCTTTCAGAAGCACACCAAATCATCAGAGTAAGGCTGATTTGTCTGACAGAGTGCCAGGAGAGATCCAGTCACCCTGCTACAGATACCACTTATACAGAACCAGTAATAAGTATTCACTGCACCACCTACATGCCTATGATAATTAAAAGCCTCCCATCTGAATTGCTCATCTCCTGCCTTCTTCTTCTTTAAAGGGAGCTGAGAAAGAACAGATCAGAGACAAACACATAAGTGTGAGCTACCTAAAGTTATGCCATTGGGATACTGCCCATCCCAAAAGAACGACCTGCACACAGGCCTAGGCTCTGGTGATTCCACACAAATATGCTGAGGTTCCTCCACCCTTTGAAGGATGAAAAACCAGAGCCACAGCTCTCCAAGTCAGAGTGCACATGGATGCACAGATTGCACATGGAATGCACTCTCCTGCTGTAATTCAGAAAACTTTCTGCCTTGAGCTTGAAGAACCTCCTCATGCACTGTTGGGATGAGCATTGTTGGAACATTCTGGAGAGGTCCAGTCCTTGTCCAAGCATATTCCATACCAGGTTTTATACTATTTCATGGTGTACCCTGAGAAGTCCCAGAAGGCTATTCTTCTTTGGGGGAGCAGGAGTAGGACAGGATCAGGCTGGTGAGGACAACCTGACTTCTCCTTGGGCAAGTGCTCTCACCTGGTAGACTGCATGCAGTGGGTGACTCCATCTTCAGTTTGGCTCTGATAAAAGGCTCATTTCAAAAAGCAAGGTCCTTTGTGATTCTCAGCTGGAGCCAGGCTGAGATCCTACCTCCACCTCCGTTGGCCAGTGGTTGCACTGGGAGCCTCGTTCCTGCAAATAGCTGCTGGTAGAGAGAACTGAGACATGCCAGGAGAATGGGGAATGAAGGAAATGTTTCACGTCTGTTTTCTGCTTCATAAGTGTTTCTTCATATTTGCCATAGAAAGCTCTTATCCTGCCTTGTGCTAAGAGCTAGAGGTGTGCCTGGCTTTCTTCTCCATTGCTGTGCTAGCTTGCAAAGTGAGAAGGACAAATCCAGAAAAAGAACTCAACAACTGCTTTGCATAACAAGAAACAGAGCGGGCAGAGTCAGGCTATGGATGGATGCCTCCTGTGTGCTCCAGGGCACTGGTTCAGAGCAGAGAAAGTGCACAGCACCCTACAGGGTCTATCTCAATGGAAGAGTGAGATGCTACAGGCAGAATATATCAAGCTGCTTTAACTCCTGCTCCAGAAGTGTGCATGGATAAGAAAAAACGGTTGTGTAGATTCCTGGGTTGTTCTGACAGAACTGTAGAAGTGCGAGTGGAAAGGGACCACTGGAAGACTCCAGTGCACTTGCAGGGCAGGACAGCCTCCAAGGTCAGACCAGCTTTGTCTAGCAGATCCCAAACACCTCTGAGGATGCTCCATGCCTTCTGTGAGTGACCTGTTTCAGATCTGTGCTACACTGAAGATTTTCCATATTAAATACAGAGAAGACAGAGAGGAGAAATATTGTTGCACAGAGGTGTTTTAGATGTTGATTAAATCAGTAGATGAAATCATTTGCCTGATCCTGCTGTTGCTTTTCTGTTGCCAGATGTTCCCCATAGCTGAGAAACTAGAAGCTCATTTGCTATGCTTCTAGTGTGCCCCAGTCAGACTTTACCCAAACCTTCAAAATGTGCAGTTCATCTGGGTGTTAGGTACTGCACAAAGCTAGCAGTATCATATGTCATTTTTCTCATCCCTAGTTCTCCATCATAGCAAATGCAGCATGGGATGGCTTCCTGTTCTGAGTTTGAGACGAAGGAACTCATTATGTATTTAATGTCCTAGATTCAATTATTCTGATTTCTCTACACCTTTTTGACTCCTTATAATATTGGCATTTATATTTATGAGATTACAGAGTGATTTAATGTGTTATAAACTTCCCAAATCCTCAGAGGGAAACAAACAAACAAACAAACAAACCTTTATTTGGATTTCATGAGCAAAGACAAATTGAGAGGATGCAGGCAAGAGGAGTGAGTCCTTTTGGGCATGGGCAAGTGGGAAAGGAAAAGAATTCGAACAGAGTTGCAGTTTGGGAACATATTTCAGTGAGCATCATCTACAGGACAGGAATCACCTGCAGGGAGTTATCAGTCCTCTGTGAACCTGTTCTGACTGTTCGGAGAGGTCCTCAACATGCAGCACAGTGTTTGGGTTACTATTAGTCTATTTATTAGTCTTCTCCCACCACTGGCTGCTGCCTCTGTTGCAGCGGATGATGGAGCACCACAGTCATCACCTTTGTGACCTGCACCCAGCAGAGCAGGTTGGCCTGCAGTGGTCTACCTGGGGGACTCTTCTCATGGATTTACCCATGGAGAGAAGATATTCACAAGGAACTGCCTGTCTTCAGACCAGTTGCAGCCAAGCAGTTGCGAGGCTAAGAGCGGCATGGTGTTTCAATACAGCAGAATGTCTTTGGGTCGTGGATAGAACACACGGTTTTCATGGTGAGGCTGAGTTTATCCACACAAATTAAACTGCTGGAATTAAACCCAGATGCAGAATTCTCTCTCTTGGATGCAATTCTGAGAAAGCCTCAGGTGGCAGCCTCCTGATGTGGCTGCAATTTGTTCAGAGCAATAATGGACATTTCTACTAATTCCATGATGCTCGATATGCAGATACCACTCCCTCCCTCACTTGCCTGCAGAAACTCCTACACTTCTTCTTTACCATAGCTCAGCAAAAGAAGCTTCCCAGGTCTGTCACATGAGTGACAATAATTAGAGAATGGAAAAAAATTGCTTTGCTACTGAAGGTCTGAAAGAAAGCACCGCAAAGCAGTGCAGAGCAGAGCAGGCTGCTTCTGAGTTCCTTCTTACGAGCGACGTGTAAGGAATATTTCTTCCGTCTCCTCTCTCCATCCACACATGCAAAACCCTACTAGCACCTGTAGTAGTTTCACACAACAGGCGATTTTGCCAAACTGGCAGCTACATTTTGCTCACGCTCAAGACGATTTGCAGCCAGGAAAAGTTAAGACGCAAGAGCAAGAAAACTGTGTCAATGGTGTTTGGCTGTAGCCCAAGCCCAGTAACACAGCAGGCGTGGGAGCTCCCTCGGATGTTTTTGCTTGACGAACACCCACTTGAAATGGCTGATGAATTTCAATATTTGGACAGATGGCTGAATTCCCAAATCTGATTTTAAAATACACATTGAGACTCCTCAGAAATTGCTGTTTCCTTCTTTGTAGGTTGCTATTCACTTGGAAAATACATTCTTCCATTCTTGTGTTTTCAATAACCACAACTGGTATCCTCTTCTCAATACAAACTGCACTGTAGCTGTGATCATTTCCTTGCTCAGATGCTCCATGATGCTTAGAAGGGCTGTGCTAAGTATTATTGTGTTTACAATAAACAGATTATTTCTGCAGTTAAGAAGGGCTCTGATATTGCCAAATAACCATAACCATAAAGCACATCCAGGCTATCCTCTTGCCTCCATCTTCAATGCCAGAATGAAAACCATAGCAGTCGTGGTGATAGAAGGAAAGTGGAAAAAAACAAAACTATAACATGGCAATCTTAGTTATACCCATTAAATTTTCCTCCATGTCTGTGTCACCCCTCTGAAAATACTCCACATGGGTCAGGAAACCAATGTCTGAAAGTCTTCATTTTGTCACAAAAAAAAAAAAAAAAAAGAAGAAAAAGTAAAGGAAGTTTGTAACACACATTTTAAATCTATGTTAAGGTAGGAAAAGATATGCATGCTGGTCAAGGTCCCGTCTCCCAGAAGTGACTTTTGCCAAGAGACAAGCTAAAACCATTTCTGATTAATTCAGGGAGAAAACAAGGATGTTACAGTATACTTGGTGGTGACCAGCAGTATAACGTCAAACAAGGCACAAAAAACCAAGAAAGAGAGAGGATCCTATGGAAAGGTAGGAACTCTTCTGAATTCTTCACATCACAGCAAAAGCCTGGCTCAAAATGCTGTTCCCAAGAGGGGTGAGCAAGATCTCTTGGTGGGGCTTGGCAAGGCAAAACTCCAAATCCTATGATGAATGTGAAATTACATCTGCTGGAAAGTTGCTGGCATTGGCTGTCCCTAACACCAGGCAAATGTCAATAAAAAGAAAAGGAAAACAAACTTGTATTATTACCATTGTTATTTCAATAGCAACGCTGTTCCCTAGCTCCGTCTGTACAAAAAAATGACACTGGGTGCTCCTTGCCTGCAGGAGCCATCTGGAAGTGGAAAGCTTTTGTTCCCCCATGTAAGGTATGCAGGATCTCTGAGTGAAGCAAGATGCACCATGTTAGTCCCTGGGCTCAGTGACATGCATTCCTATGACATTACCAGCATGGTCGTCAAGGCCATGGCCACTGCTCCCTTCCAATGAGCACTGGGCTGCGCTGCTTTAGACTCATCTATGGCCGTGCAAATAAAACTTCTGTCCCAGCAATCAAACCAAGTTTTTTTGTGTTTTTTTTTTTTGTGACAATGATTTATGAACAGCTCTCTTCTTTCAGGCTATGGTGTTAATTAATTGCTTCTGGAGTACTCGGATAAAAAGCGTATTTACTTATGCAATACTCACAAACTAAATATTTTGTGCATTTCACAAACATTCCTAATGTGTGCCCACAGAACAATAGATCAGCCAAATGAAACAGCTGCAGAAGAGACAGATCATACATACTACTGAAGTAGTCAATTATTTAAATTAATTAATGAGTAATGACAATGCATGCTTTTTGCATAAAATTTGACTATTACATCGCCAGAATGTTCAGCTATTACTCCTTCAGCAGAGACAGCCGAACCCCTGGTTAGTGTTTGCTCTGCAGTGAGGGGCACTCTGCTACCTGTCATTCTGCCCAGCCTTTCAGAGGTCTTTTGTTAGCCACATAGGACTCCCTTGTGCTAACATCCATTATTTGAGAGCGGTCAGGCGCTGGAACAGGCTGCCCAGGGAGGTGGTGAAGTCACCGTCCCTGGAGCTGTTCAAGAACCATTTAGATGTTGTACTGAGGGACATGGTTTAGTGGGAAATATTGGTGGTGAATGGACGGTTGGACTGGTTGATCTTGGAAGCCTTTTCCAACCTTGGTGATTCTATTATTCTATGATTCTATTTCCTGTTTCTTATGTCCTTCCAACTTTTTAAATGGAAACTTTCCTGAGCTGTTGCAATGAAACCTGCTTGGAATGCTCTAAATGACATTGCCCACGTACTGTAAATCATGACTGACACATGAATACCTGTATGTTTATATTTTCATAGAAGAAGTTTGTGTGCAGGTAGTGTGCAGATGTTTAATACATTTCTATATTTTTACATATATATGTGTGTAAACAGATACATGTATGTTGTTTATAAAAAAAAAATGAGTAATGGAAATGGAGAAACAGTACTCTATCATTCATTTTTTTTTAAAAAATATTTCATTTATAGTCTTTATAGACTATACAAACACCCGTCAAAATCCAAGGGACGTATTGCACGCAGCTATGAACAACATCCCTGTTGACTTTGTTCTGCATTACACTGCTGAATTTCCACTTTTTAGGAGTTGAGATGATCTAATGCTGAAATATGTTGTCCCTGTGTATTTGTAATGGTGGATTTCCTAGGTCCCTGTGCACACTATTGAGGGACCACTAACGATTAGCTACTGCACTTTTCAGAGCTGATACTTTCAGAGATAACCACAGCATGAGTGTTTTGGAGATTAAATATCCCAAGGATTGTTTCCAATCCTGACTTTTGTGAAAGATGACTAGTGGCTATAGTGCTGAACTCTGTACAAAATAAAGAAGAAAATAAAAAAAAAGAAGAAAAAAATGAAGAAAATAAAAAAAAGAAGAAAAAAAGAAGAATAAAATAAAGAAAAAAAAAAAAGCTAGATGGAAATGCTCCCTGGTCCATCTAACCTCTGAGGCATTCCTGGTTAACAGAGCTCAGAGCTGTGCCATGAAACTCACACTGATTAGACTCTATGGGCAGCTATGCCCTGATGCCCTGAGTTTGCTTCTTAGTCTGGATGTAGACACAAGCTCTCCATGATGGGCTGCTACCAGTGGCTTTTAGCCCACCAAAGCATACCAAGAAGCTCCACCAAGGCAGAAAAGAAAGGCATGCTGGAGAGACGTGAGGAAATGCCCTAAGATTTAGCTTTGCTAAATATCATTCCGGTTTTAAATGTTTAAGAAGCAAAACTGTACCTGCAGGAACCTCCTGTAAGCTTTACAGAGGGCTAGGGAGTAGTGAGACCAGACAAAAGTCATTTCTGTAAGCACACATGCCCCTTGACACTGGAGTCATTCAAGAGCAAAACATGGCACTAAATATCAAGGGCGCTCAGAATTTTTCATGGGTCTCAGTGGGAGGGTGACGTAACCTTTCAGATCCTCAGTAATAACTTATCTCCCCCACCCTGGCAGGCAGGGAGGAATGTTATAAATGATGCAGGTGCCATGGAGACCTGACAGTGTGAGAGGAATTAATCCAATTGCAAACACATGCAGAAAGTGTCTTCCTGGACTGAAGTGGGGCATTAACCCCTCTGAGACCTGAGCCAAGGATGAAAAGCACACACAAAGGGTGCCAACATATTTGGCTATGCTCCTGAGGCTACAGGACCTCTGAAAGAAAGCCCTTTGCCTTGTATATAGAGAGCCTGATGAACTGCTATGAAGACTGGAAGGACGGAGTGGTCCATTGCTATTCTCAGCCCCAGGTCCAGGTGGAGTACCACCTGAAACCTTGGCAGTTACTGGGGTGCCCCTTGCTCTGGTCTCTCTGCCACAACTCCATAGATTCATCTCTCTCTGTTTGTTCCAAGAAGTTGATTAGGGTTGAGTCCTGGGGCAGTTCTGGGCAAAATAATCTCTTTCACTGAAAATAACTGATTTTTTTGGAGGTTGAGATGGAGCTACTCTGCCAAGACAAGGAGCAATGATGGAGATCTCCACCTCCTGCATGGAGGAGAATTCATAGCCATATGAGGAACAGCAGCAGCTGAGCAGCAGGTACAGAGGTCCTCCTGGTAGACAGGTGCCAACGTCCATTGTCCATGAGCTGCAAGTCTGATTTCCCTTGGACACCAAGGTGTTTGAGAAGCTCGATGGCTACTGGATGGATTCTAGGCTGCAATTAATTAGGACAAAAAGAAGAACTCACCAGGTATACCTTAATGCCCCGACAGAGGATTACAAGAAATAGAAGCCGATGTGGTTTGATGGTTGTGTTGGTGGAGGGTTGGTGGTTGAACTTGATGATCTTAGAGGTCTTTTCCAAAGTTAATGATTCTATGATTTGGAAGATTATTTCTGTAGAGCATGTAGGCAACCATGTCTGTGTGGCAAGGAAGAAGCATTACCCTGTCAAGAAGACACCTTGTAAGCTATTAAAAGGTTAAATTTTGAAGTGAAATCCTATAATAAATAAAATATAACTGAAACTGCACGACTGCAGGAAGAGCTATGGATTAGCATAGCTTGAAATGAAATGCCAGTCTATGTGTGGGAGTGGGGAGGGGGTTATGCACAGCATGCTTGGCAAGTACTTTGGATTGTGAAAGCAGTTATAAGAGAAAAGGCTTATGGAGAGCCTTAAAGACTCAGTAAATCTCTTCTAGCTAGACATGCACGGGATGCTGAATCCAGGATCCATCTAATTTATCTCTATGCTTTCAAGGCTGAAAGGAAGATGTAGTCCTGCTAACTCTTGGCACAAGTGTTAACTCTGAATGTACATTTCTGTGAGGAAGAGCCTCTGAGCCTGGCAGCCCATCTGGCTTAGGATGCAACCCCTTTCCTAGCAAGTCATCACAGCATCAGCACAGGGGGCTGCTGGCCATGCTCCAAAGCAGCTAGCACATGGTGGTACCCCCAGCATAGCACTTCATAATCACATCTTCAGCAGCGTCCTCTGCCACATCTCCATCAATGACCTTGAGCAGATGCATGTGCAGCAGGGAGAAGAGTGTGGACAGAGCCCCAGAGTGTCCTTCCTAAGGTGGTCTACCAATAGGCACTGCAGTGTCCTGGTGGGATTAGTGCTCTGGTAACCAGAACTTCTACTATTGAACATATAGGATCAATATAGGAGACCTATACTGAACATCCCTATAAGCTCATATATTTTATTTTGCTTTTGGGATGAACCAGGAGCTGAAACAAAATCTGTAACTCTCACTCCGAGAAGGAGAAATAACTCATTAGAGCTGATTAGAGCTCATGAAGTTTGAGGAGTTTAAGGTAATTCATTAAAGTGAGATCATTTTTGTTTGCAGCTTGCACCTCTACAAACCCCCACTGCAGATAGCTGTGTTTCGCTTCAGAGCTGCATGGTATTGCCAACATCACAGAGGAGTCCTGTCCCTTTCAAACTGCTCAGAGAGGAGAGGCTTTTAGTGATTGCTGCTTTTTTTCCCCTCAGATTAATGAAAAGACAGCCCAGCCTGTGCAACTTGAAAGAACTTTTTCGACTTTCATATTTTTTGCATCCAGAAATAATGAGTGTCACCGATGTCTGGAGAAAACAGTGAGTGTGAAGGGCAGCAGAGGACAGCCCAGAGATGAAGGCAAAAAGACAGACGGCTGAAGTAGATAGAGATACACAGATACTGGGAAATGAAAGGTCTCCTTGGAAAGTTCTCTGTCGTGAGGGTCTTTAAGCATTTGCTGGAAATAAGGGAAGATCAAGGAAGAAAAAGAGAAAACAGGATCACAATCCATAAAGTTCATCTCACGTGTGCATAAATGGAAAGGATTGAGCTGGTGCTCCAGGAGCTGGGGTTTCAGGACAGCTTCTTGAAAAAAGGCACCAAATCACTCAGCCCCGAGGAGTAAGAGTTGGGCAGTGGGAAGCCCTGTGACATGGGCCTGGCCACGAGATGCCAGAGTGGTTGGTGGCACAGGGTGAGGGGATGTAAGTGTCAGACAGCCTTCCACATCAGAAGCCTCCAGTCTGAGCCCAGCTGGGAGATGATGATCGTGGTAGGGTCTTGTAGCTACAAACCAGCATTTGGCTGAAACCATGAGCCACAGGTGAGGTTAGCTCTGTGTTACTCAGTGTGAAACCTCTTGTTTCGGAGCATCACTTTCAGAGCTGAGCTAAGGAGTAACAAAATCTGTGGCCTGATTGATCTCAAGGCACGTGGCATGCTTTCTCATGCTGGGAGCTCCCTGTGAATCACATCTGTGTGACTATGAGTGACTGCAAGACATGTTTGGAGCTGCTGCAGAAACAGAAGAGGGGATACAGGAAGGAAGTTGTCTGTCCCTGCTGGCTGAAGAAGCCCATGGAGACATGGACTATTGGGTGAGAAAGACCATTTCATGCTACAGGAAGAGCCCTGCCCCAGGAACTAGCAACTTAACCAACACAAATACTTCACAATCATCCTGTCTGCTCATTTTGCTGGAGCATGTATCATCTCCTGCCTGCTTTCCACAGCAAAATAGGGAGCAGTTGCCAAGTGGACTTGCTGGGGCTGGTCCAAGCTGTCACTGTGCAGTTTGCCAGGGGAGCTGAAAAAAGCAGCTGCCTGCAAGCCAGGAAACTTTCAGCCCTTTTACTATCTCCTTGAAGGTCTAGAGCTTTGTGCTAGCTGAGGAATGCAGGAGCAATAGCAATTAGGAGTCAACGTATTTTCATGAAGCCATTGAACATCCCAATTATATTGCGCTGACAAAGGCTATATTCGCCACCACATCTGTTATTTCAATTTACAGGAGCTCTTTTGTAAGCCTACACATGTATTACTCTTGGCTAGCTCCTCTGGGAAATCTGCCTGTCTCACTTCCAGCCTTATGATTGTCCAATTACTTTTATTCCTTCCTTTGCCCTATCCCATCCTATTGATTTATCACCTGCTTTAAGGACAGTTTTATCCAGTCCCCAAGAATGGAATATGTTGCTGCTGATAGCAGCAAGTCATAAAAGACAAAATGTTCCTGGGAAGAATGTGATCTCTGCAAGGACAAACAGAGACCAATCCTGCAGGAAACGTCTGGTGTGGGATTTAAGCTCCAGCTTGGAGAGAGTGTCATGCAAGAGGGCTCCTTCATGCATGAAGTTCTGCAAGCACCAGACACCACTGAGAGCAGAGCCAAGAGGGGCATGTGTCAGACCTGTTGGTCAGCAAACCTGCCAGTCCCACTGAGTCTAAGACAGATGGTCAACACTAGGGGTTACTGAAAGGCTCCAAGGTCCATTTGGTGGATCCTGACTAATCAGGAAGCAGCAGATGCCAGTAAATCCATGTGCAAATCTGGGTGAGGGTGTTAGTAGAAGTTGAGGGTGTTGTTTGTGCAGGCTATGGGGATCAACTATAAAATCTATTTCGGGGCAAAAAGCTGTGTTCTGCACTGAGTATTCCCTGCTACTTTTCCCTACAAAGTTCCAGCCCTTATAGTGGAAGCATTCAGGAAGAATGATGCAGTTCAGAAATGCTCCCTTTTAGAAGTGCTTAAAGGCACAATCAGATCTGGATTTAATGTTTCTAATCTTTCTCTTCATTGGTTAGAGTGGGAAACAAAGAATAAACATCCAACCAATCCAACCAACCAAAAAGAAACCAACAAAAACCTACCTGGAGCTGCTTTAGGAAAACGGGAAGGACAAATATATCCTTTCCCATTCCTTTGGATGGATTTTTTGGATGAATGCAGTCCAAGGGAGTATTTTTAGGGGAGAGGACTTCAGCAGTAGGATGATGCTACCCAAGCTGATGTTCAAATGAAGATCGAAGCAGGAGGTACAGGCAAGGAATGTTTAACTAAGCCAGGTGATCCTCTTGTAAATGCCTCCATGCCTGAAAACCAAGCCCCTTGGCACAGCAGGATGACTCAGAGCCCACGGTAAGCAGGATGTGAATTAGGACACTCTGGAGGAGAATTCATAACACATATCCCAAAAACAGAACAATGAGATCTTGCCAAAGAAGGGTCACACACCTAATTCTTCCACGGCAAAGCAATGGTTACCTCTTACAAGAGTTCACAGTTTCTTCTGAGGACTGCCATCAAAAATTACATCAATTAAAAAATTACATCAAACTAGGCCATATGGCACTAGTAGTGTTTCCTGGAATGCATGAGGTGAAGAGTTCTGAAGATAACGGTTAAAATATAGCCAGACCATGTCCTTAACCTACCCAAGCATTTAAAAGGAGCTAGAAAAACAGATAATCCTTTATACTGCTTTTATATATTACCTAAAAGACCCAGGATGGATGGTACAGTCCTTGATGCTGCATTGATTTAAAGCTTGTAGCACCACAGGAAATGCTTTGGGATGTATCTGTTAATTAATAGTGAATTTTGAAAAGGTACCTCTCTCCTCCAGAAGAATTGATTCTGGGCAGAAATTAAAAGAATATGCGGAGGCCCCAAGGCAGAATCCAATGAGTGATGTGGTTTATGTATTCTTTGCAAAGGACCAGTCCCCTTGTCACTACTCCCATAATGCCCTGTTAACTCAAATTTAACTATATTTCATGCATAAGCTTTAAAGGAATTAGTTTTTGAAGGAGAAAGGCAATTTTGTTTATACACTGTGCTCATATCTGAATGACTTTTCTCAGGTTTCTGACACTGGCATCAGCTGCCTTTGTCAACACAAATCCAAGGGGCAGGACTGTGTGACAAGACTTCTGAGGTTTTCATTAGATCTTGTTTGTTTCTACCATAAAGATCGGATTTAATTTAGTTGCTAAGCTTCATCTCCCAGCCTCACCTTAATGACTGGGCAGGACATTAAATTTTTCCCTGGTGCCAAGCAGTTTGCACGGTTGTTTCAGTTGGTATGTCAGGATTAAGCAGAAAGAAATGGAAACAGAATCCAAATAGGATTACAGGAAACTAAGTATGGGATTCTTCAAATTTCATTGTACATCAGCCACTAATTCACAGTTGATCTTCAAGGTCAAGATTGAAGCAGGTCAAACTAGGCAAAAGAAATCCATTTGTTTCATTCATTAACTGCAATTATGTGGTGCCAGAAGATCTGGAAGAAGACTCCGATATACAAAGGTGCTGAGAAACTCCTGTAGAAATCTGAAAGTCCATTCTCTGCTTGGATTGCATAGACAGACTCTTTGCTGAACTTTGTCTAGAGTTTTCTATCATGTTATGTCTGAGTCAATCATGACATAGGGAATGTCTGTGATAGACCTAACTGTACTCTGATTTCTGAGATGCGAAAGTAACTTCAGTGAAGTAATGAAATTTAGTGGAGGTAAAAAGGAATAGATCTGGGCATGTTTGGGACCATCCAGAAAGCCAAAAAAGGAGATGCATGGGAGTAGTGAGTGAAACTTTATCTGTAACACACTTCCTGATTTGTCTTCTCCAGTGGGACGTGGCAGTTCCTTCAGAAAGGGATTAGACATTCAGTGAAGGAATCCAAGAGGAGCCTTTATAAATTGGGCTTGATGAAGGAGTTGGACTTTCTGGGTCCCTTCCAATTTGCGATGTTTTATGATTCCATGAATCTATTATTAGAATTATCGCTCAAAGGGCAAACACACGCTGAGGAAGCATAGCTACTGCTACTTGAGAAGCAGAGAAAATAAATGATGGGTAAGAATCTGTCTTCCTCCTTGAAAGCTTTTGACAGGGAATTCAAATCATCCATAAAGAAGAAATTGAAGACATGACAAGAGCTAATGTGCAGGGAAGGGATTGAAAAGGAGAGTGGAAGACTTGGACAAGCACCCTGCCTGCCACTGGTGGGTGCATTGATGGTGTTTGTAACACTTAGCTGCAAACTGCAGGGACAGCTGAAGGAAAACCACTCTGCCTCTGATTCCCAGCAAGATATGAGATTTCTACACTCAGAGGCTGATAGATGCCAAGAAAATGGAAGCTGAGTTCTCAAAAAACCACTGTGTGGTTCAAAGACTGCTTGTGCACAGAAACATCAGTCATGGGTGATGGAGGTTGTAGATCATAAATGTTGCCAGCAAGGGCATCATTCTTGGACTTTGCAGTCACTCCATGCGCAGCCAAGGCTTGTCCAGAACCAAGGATGGGACAGGCATGGGATTTAGGTTCCTTTGCTCATAGAAATATGGGGCTCCTCTAATCTCCAGTGTCATGTCTGCATCCTTGGGAAGGTGTCTGGGTCATGTTGGACTAAAAGGCATCTCCTGCCCTTGCTTTCTGAGCACCCTTCACTCAGCCCATTGGGAGCTGGCTGAGGAGGAATGTCAGGAATGTGCACATCTGCCATAAGTCCTTTGGTCCTGTGTCCTGCAAATAAGGAACTGCTTGACACTACTACCTTGGCTAAAAGCATTTGCTGGGTCATAAATAAATTGTTCCAAGTAGGTTTTACCTTAACTCTGCCAACAGCTTTGGCAGTCACATACTCTGCTCATAACCGATCCCACTGTAGTAGCTGCCTGGCTCCGAGGGACGTGCACACCAAGCTCTTTGGTATGATTCAGGTAAGATGAAACAGCACGCCAGTTTCTTCTCTTTTTTCATTCTGTTTTTCATAAATTTCATCTTTTCAACACTTTATTCTTGTTATATAGATTTACTTTTCAGATGACAGAAATATTTTTCAATTTATAGAAATGCCAGTTCAATACATCTCTGTAGAATATGATGAGACTGGAATTGAATTTCATGCTTGTTCATTTTTTTATTAATATTTCTATATTGAGCAATCTGGCAAAAATAACCACCTTTACTTTATATATTGTGTCACCACATCTCCATTCACCTTCCACCTTTGAAACCGAGAAAGATAATATTATTTATATATATTTGTTTAATATATTGTTTATGTATTATATATCTTCTGTTTGCTATTATTTCCCAAGTGGGCTCAGCCTTTCTGTGTGCGCTTGCCTGAACTTCAGGTGGACAGATGGATTTCAGGGTATGAATTCAACATCTTAACCTGCACTCAGAGGGATAGAGGAGGGAATACCACATGCAGCACTGGAAGCTGTAGTGAGTGTTGCAAGCACCTCTGTTATCGTTGGCAGGACAGGAGGCATTGCAGCAAGTAGATATCCCATAGTGACCTCCACAAATCTGAGTGGAGTCACCTAGCACAGAGCAGATTCTGTACATCCAAAAGCAGGTTGCACCAATTTAGACTGACATGTTTTCTACCGGACATGCCAAAAGCCTGTCCTGTGAGCACTAAGGAGTGTGTGTGTTTCACATGGAGCATCAAGGCAGGTTCTCACCACTGGAGGAACATCTAGGCTGGATATAAGGAAGAAGATTTTACAGTAAGGCTGGTGAGGCACTGGCACAGGTTGCCCAGAGAGGTCAGGCTTAACCAGCCTTTGAGCACCTGATAGAGCTGAAGGTGTCTCTGTTCATTGCAGGGGGGGTGGACCAGATGGCCTTAAGGGTCCCTTCCAGCAGTTGCCTACCTGACCACCTCATCCCCAAGAGACTCAGCTCTGATCCATTGTCTACTGGCAGTTTTTTGTCTCCACTGACCCATTTCCCTGGGTGAGTGGCATGAGTACCAGCAATAGCCTGACGGCATTGCTAGGTCAATACCGACTGAACGAATGTTTTCCTTTTACATCTGACACTTTACGTGAACACTAGGAGTTGCCAGATGGTTTTTCAAACTGACGGTGGTGTGGGGCAATGTGCAGTGGGTGCCATGAAGCTGCCAGGGAATGAAGCCCCTGCTCTCGCCAGGGCTCCTGCTAGACTCCTGCCCAAAAGGCTGTCGTTGGCCTGGGTTTCACTGGCAACAGCTGAATAACCATCAGGCAGACCCTTGTGCAATGAACGAGTACAGACAGTTCAGATGTGCCTGGATCTGTTCAGAACTGTAGGAGTCCTGGAGAATCTGGCATGCTGCTGATGATTAGCCTTTAATTTACTATGTTGTAATTAAGGCCAAGTGTAGGGAATTCCCAACAATGCTGTAATCCTCTAAAATCAAGAGATGTGAGGAAACCAAAAATCTCTCCCAGTGCCAGGGCAATAATTTCCCAGTTTAGTGGCAGTCCAGATTTATTGGTTCCAGATCAAAAGGGAAGCTACTGGTGCTGAAGGTTTTGACTAGAGCAGAGTTGCTGCTGCCTCCTGTGAGCCTTGCCTGTGCCAGGGTGGCTGCAAGCTCTGAGCCAGGACTGCTTGCTAAGTGTGGCACATGGCTTGTGTGGTTCAGATAAAGGAGCTCACTGATGGAGCGCTTCAGCATGAGTGCCCTCGAGGCTGCTTGTCTGGAAAGCAGAGCAAGTGTTGATCATCTGCATTTGCTGGAGACAGACACTTGCTGGAAACACCTTTCCCAAGCAGCTTTGTGTCTGCACAGTATGTGTCTAATGATCCCATTAAAGTTGAGCTCACTGCTGGCTCCACTCATTGTTCCCAACCTCTGTGCACAGTGGCATTCTGATGGAGTTTCTCAGAGAAAATCCCCACCTCAATTCCCATCAACTCTCTGTGCTTGTAGGTAGCATGTGTGCCAAGGTCAACACAGCTTTGGGATGGAGCAGGCTCTGAAGAGCATGGAGAACCCTAAAACATCCATGGCATTCAGCTCCCAACCTCTGTAGGATCCGTCCCATTGAGCAGAATATTCAGAGGGCAGTTCTGGCCTTGGTGAGCTGCACCATTTTCCCTCCAGAGCTGGAGAGTTCCTTGAGGCTCAGAGAGAAATTAGGGAGGATGTTTCCCTTCCACTCCCCACCCCAGTCCTGCACAGAAGCAGTCTGGGAGTTCATCTGTTGCCTTGGCTCATGGAAGTGTTTCCTTCAGTGAGCTTTGTAAAAAAAAATTAATACATTCAGTTCCCGTAACTAGTGTCTTTTAATTTCTCATGAATAATTATTAGCCTATAACTCCAATCAGTTCCTGAGATCCTGTACCTCATCAGGAAGTTAATTACACTTAGTTAGTGATTGCAACAAAAGACGTGCTTCTTGTTGACTCTGCACCAAAACCTCATTTCTTCTCCTGATGGGGCCTGTCTTATCTCCCTGAGAAGCATCTTGGCTATCCTTTATTTACGAGGCTGTCTTTATTTCAAAGAAATACTGAAGTGACCTGACAGGAGGAAATCCGAGAAAATTATGAGAGAAGGCTTGGTGATGGTAAAAAACAAGCTGAGTTTTCCAGTAATAAGTGTCAACTCCAGCAATGAGATTTCAGATCAGCTTATTACAGTGCATGAAAGACCTAATTCTCATCCTGCTTGCCTCTCTATCTTCCTCAGTTACTCAATGAGTGGTAATGGAAATGCTTTTTATTTTTCAGTTTGCACAGGGGACCAGAAAGCACGTGAACCAATTCAGCACCGTTATCTCCCAGCTGTACTACACCAGCTCTTGAGCCACCATGCCTGGTCCCTCCTTGCTAAGGTTTCTTTCTCAGCATCAGAAACATGGAATCATAGCATCATGGAACAGCTTGGGTTGGAAAGGGTCTTAAAACCATACAGTTCCAACCCCCATGCTATGGATAGGCACAGCTCCCACTAGACCAGGTTCAAGGCCCCATCCATCCTGGGCCTGAACACCTCCAGGGATGGGGCATTCACATCTTCTCTGGGAAGCCTATTCCTGTGCCTCACCACCCTCATGGTGAATAATTTCTCCCTAATGCTTAACCTAAATCTCCCCTCTTTTAGATTAAAGCCATTACGCTTTGTCCTGTCTCTACACTCCCTGATGAAGTGTTCCCCCCAAAGCTTTCCTTTTCCCTTTTTTTGGTTATTGAAGGGCTGCAAGGAGGTCTCCCAGGATCCTTCTCTTTCAAAGTGGGTTTACCCGAGAGGCTGCACTGCTCTGCTTCTAAACCCAGCTCTTCTTCCCTCCTTCTCTTCTTCTCTAGCATCTCTCTGTTAGTTTCACATTCATTAGCAGTTTGCCATCTGCTGTCTTAATAAAGCAATAAATGAGTGCCATGGCTAGTTTCCTGACAGGGCTGAAATCTTCGTTTGCATAATATTTCCATCCATCTTCTGTAATTCTTCTCACTTTCATCTGCTATCTGTTCTGACTCCTTATATTTCCGTATATACCTTCCTAACTACTGTGGCAACGCTGAGATGGGTGCCTATAAAAAACATCACATTGAGATTTCAGGTCTGTCTGTCCTTTTGGAACAGAGCTGCTTACAGCAAAAGGAGAGATCTTCACACCACGTTGCCATCATCCCAGGTCCTGTACCCTTGCCTTGCCACTCAGCTTGAGCAGGGCTTTCTTGGGTTCCTAGGAAAACCAAAAAGAACAGTATCAGAGGGCTTGTTCCATTGGTGCTGCTCATATTTAGTTTAAGTATGTAAAACAAATCCTGGTGTGGCATTATGCAGCAGGGGACAACAATCCTGTTCCATAATGCCTGAAGGGCACCAACAGAGTGCAGGATGGCTTCCCTCCTGGTCTTCTTTCTGCTTATCAGTGATTTCTCTACTGAAGAGCAGCAGCAAATTATGATAGACTGGAGTATTTCAGCATTCATTAGGGGCAGATTCAGCATCGGGTGCATGAGGAAAGGGTGAGAATCAATGGCAGGTTCCAGTAGTGCAGTACATGTTGCTCCATGAACTTGGGTGGAGGAAGTCATGGGCAATGGGATGACTCTGGTCCTCCCCTGCACTCCTGCTTCAAGACGGTTCCCACAACCTGGGAGGCAAAATTCATGACCCATGGGTGAAGAGATGAATTAGGAATGTGACCACAGATACCCTGTGTGACATTAACCACGTGTTACTTGGTAAGAAAAAAAACTTCCGAAGACTGGACAAGATCAAATAGGAGTGTATAAAAGAATGTGAGACAGACAGCTGGGTGATTTTCTGGTCTTTTTTTTTTTTCCTTCTGACAAATAGTAATGTTCTTAAAAAATGCAGTTTCAGAACTTTTTGTGAATCACTAAATAGTTACAGCTGGGGAAAAAAACAAGAGAGAAGAAACAAGGCAAGTTAAAGGAAAATACTTTCATTCCAACTTTTTCCAGACTCATGGTTTTGTTTTGAAATCTAGCTATAAATCACCAGTAGGGAAGAATGAAAAGTGCAAGGTTAATTGTGATGAGTTTTTTTTATTGTGCGTTTGCTTGTTTGTTTCTGTTTTCTTTTCCTGCTGTTGCTGCTTGTCCTTTGACTTTTTTGAAGAAGGAAAATCATTTATGTCCCTTCAGCTTCCAGAAGTAACTCTTGTCTTGGTGTCTTCTTCAGAATGCCCACTTGGGAGGTCTTCACAGGCAAGTGAAGATGACAGGTTGCTTTGCCTGTGCCCAAGCAAAGCCCTCTCCCTTGGAGGGATGTAGAAGATGGTGGTACCTCTGTCCTGCCTCTCACCCACCCGCCCTGCCCCAGCTGTGTCATGGAAGGGATTGGGTTCGGGCAATCACCTCCTGTTCTGCAGCAAAGTGTTTCCCACACCAGAGAGGAGCAACTTGAGATCAACGCATTCAGCACCGGTACCTCTCTGTGAAACCAGTCTGGTGCAGTTCAGCCCACCCTCTTGTAGGCAGCAGCTAATGCCCTTCTCCAAAATTCAGTTACTTGGGCTGTGCTCGGAGGCAGCAGCCACCTCTGCCCCCTCCATTGCTCAAGCCACTTTTAACCTAATGACAACTCTGCTAACAGCCAAAATCAATACAATCTCAGTGTCTAAATCTAATCACAGTTATAAAGCCAAAAAACCAACAGAGCTGTACGAGTTTCAGCGTGGGGTTTGAGTCTGAGTTTAACCCCAAAAGCTTCAGGAATGATCGAGTGTGTTGCAGATACTTGGAAAAGCATCAGCTTCCCTAGTTCCCCAACTCCCCTTTTTCACCAGGAAGAGCAGAGATGAAGCCAGCAAACAGTAAGTGCAATGCCTGACAGCTGCTACCATTGCCTCTGGGCTGCTTGAGATCTTATGTGTGCTGGAGCTCCTAGAGGACAATACGAACATTAACGGGGTAAGATACTACCTCCTGTATTCTCAGCTTCAACCAAAAGGATGAGTGTTAGAGATGCAGATGTTTGCTGGAGAAGTAAACACTGAGAAACATGTCTGTTGAGGGGAGAAAATTGGGGAGCAAACCACTCTGAGGTAGAGCAAGGAGGAACTCGGAAGCAGAAGTCACCAGAAATGCCAGTCCAAGGAAACAGGGAGAAGTAAAAGAGGTTTTCTATGACTGAGAACTGTCCTGGGAGCAGCAGGGACTTAGGGTTAGTCTGAGAGGGGCTGGGACACCTCCCTGCCTGCAGTGCAGGGAACCAGTGCCTCTCTCCCCAGCCCTTTCTGCACATCAGCTCAAGGTGGGGAGAAATGGCATGTGGTTTCTTTGTCAGCTGGATGTTCTTTGCCCAGAGAGGTTGTGGACCCTCCTCCTTTGGGATATTCAAAAGCTGCCTGGACATGGGCATGGACACCCTGCTCTGGTGTCTCCGCTGGAGCAAGGATTGGGCCAGATGGACCCAGAGGTCCCTTCCAACCTCAACCAGTTTAGGTGCATGTAATCCAGTTGTCTGAGAGATCAGATGCTGGAAATCATGTCCTTAGAGATCAAGACTAAAGGAGTGAGTCCTGCAGAGACAGAGAGACATAAATCTTTATAAACTAAACAGTTTTGTCTGGATTTGGACAGCTTACCTTCAGGCAGGCACTGCCAACTGAAGATGCATGGAAACAGAGGGTCAGGGATAGATGGTGAGGATGCACGACAAGGAGAAGCTGAGTACAGTCAGCTGTTTGTAGAGGAAGCTTGGAAACAAGGAAACATGCACAAAAAAAAATGCTGGCTCTGTCCTCACAGGGAGACAGGATTTGTGTGGGAAACAACCTCTGATGGGTAAGAGGGAAGACAGCATCAAGGTGAGGATTGAGTTTGATAAAATGCATGCAGAGCTGGCGGAGATGGGCAGTCTCACTGGTGGATGTCTTTGGAGGTTCTGTGAATTTTTGCTGTCATGCTCACTCCTGTTCAGCTTCTTTCATCTCCACCTCAGAAACTCCGGGAAGTTTACTATTAAAAAAATCTTTTTATTTTATTCACAGTGCAAGACATTGAGGCTGAAATTAAACCACGTGTCTGTTGGTCAAACGGAGCCTTGTTCATAGAGGAATCTTATTACAAAAAGGAGAAATACTCAAGGATTTTCCAGTCACTCACCTAAGATGCTGCAGCTTACTTGTGTGGCACTAGAGACATGTGCCTGGTGTCAGGATCCTTCCCACCATCAGCTCTCAGGTGCTACCATGGACATTCACACAATGCACCAAAATCAACATTCCCCCTCTCTGAGCATCTGAGGAATGGATTTGATTAAAAAATGCTCTGCCTCCCCATCCATGAAGTGCTTGGTTTTGTGATAGCTGGCAAACAGGAGAGGTTTCCAGAGCGCACAGCTTTTTGCTGCTTCTGCAAACTTCAGAAGAGCATGTTTCATTCATTTAAGGAGCACTTGTAGCAACATTTGATTTCAGCTTGAACCACAGTTTTCTTGGTAATAGAACCTCTGACATCTGTAGCTCGATTTTTGACTGCAAGGATTTTGAAACACTTTCTTCAGATTATCCATGCTGGCACGTTTGAATTTCCAAATATAGTGCTGAGGTATAAGGTGACATGACCATGGGATAACAGTGTTCAAAAACTCCTTTTTTCAGGCTCTTGGGCAGAGTCACACATTCAAACCCCCTTGGTTACAAACCACAGGTCAGAGCCATCTCTGCATTAGCGCACAGACAGATATTGACAGCATTTAATGAAATTGACTAACACCTCTGGCAAGAACACTAACATCTTACGTGTTTGAAAACAATTAATACCTCTCACTGCGTGCAGGCTGCTCAGCAGAAAAGCACACAAGAGACATACTGGGACAGCATCCTTCCCACATGAGGTTTCACTGGGCACCCAAAGCCCAGAAGAAAAAAATAATTAAAATAATAATAATAATAATAATAATAATAATCAGAATGTCCTCTTTAGAGAGAGAACATGGCTCTTTCTCTCTGTTCCCAGTTCCTCTCTGTGTTTTTCTGACACCACTATAACAGCAGAGGGTTGAAGTTCGAGATGATGGGACGAGAAGACCCAATGGGCTGTGAGGAGCAGGCTTACAGCTAAGCCTGGTGCCTGGTGGCCAGACAAGCATTTTTCAGGTGAAAGATCAACATGGTCTATCCCTTGGAATCAACTTGGATGTCTCTTTTTGCTCTCACTTACTTAATATTCTCAAATTTCCTCTTGCTCTCCATGAGAGACCCACTGGATCCCACATTTGCACTTGTTTGTGAACATCCTAAGGGAACTGCTTGCAACACAGGTAATCTGCTGTGATAGAAGCAGCATCCTGGACTGCAGATTCACCTGAGTTTACCATAACCCTGCACTCAAAATGGAGCAACAAGCTTTACTGCAGTGGGGCAATGCACCTGCACCAAGAACAGATAGCAGAGAGTGAGAGCACAACTCCTGAACAACGACCCTCTTTAGCAGGGACATCGGTTCTGCTCTCCAGGGTGGCTGACCTTAGTTTATCTTGGTCTCTTTCCCCATCCAAATAATGCCTTGAGTCCCACCTGAACCTCCTTATTAGCAGCACAATGTGTAGAGCACCAGAGACAGCACTGTCCTACAGCAGGAGGTGGGCTTCTTGTTTCTTTGGAATAACAATCTGTTCAGTGTTCTCCTCTGTGCAGCCTCTGCTAACCAACAAATGCCACAGGCATCGTCCTCCCCTGCCACAGACTGCTGCAGGTGAGCACTCCCAAAGGACCTTGGTGACACCTTGCTCCCTGCCAGACCCAATATTGGAAACTCTGGGGTCTGCAATTTCAGCCCAGTCTGGATGGAACACCACCAAGCTGCCCTTGACCCCCCTCACTCCTCCTGGGGACAGCCCAGGGAGTGGAGCTGCTGCAGATGGTGAGCAGCACTTCTCGGAGCTCTCCTGAAGGGAGCAAGAGGAACAGCCAAGCTTCTCCGCATGGCCACGGGCCCTCTGCTCTGCCCTTGGCCTGGGAGCTGTGCAGATGTCTCTCCGTGCCTCCCCCTGGCCATTGACTTTTTGCAACAACCTGGAAAGAAGGCAGGAGCTCCTGCACAGCCTTCAAGGGCAATGTGTCTCCGTGCAGCAGCTGGAGCAGCTTGCAGGGAGAGCTCCCACTTCTGCAGGGGACAGGGGTGGTGCAGGTGTGGGGGTGGCAGAACTGATAGAGGTGGAGCAGTTCTCCTCCATGCTTCAAAGCCATTCCTGGAAGCAGAGGTGCTTGGCAGTGCTCTCCCACCTTGCTCTCTACAGAAGAGCATTCATCTTCAGGGCCACGTAAATCAAATCCTTCCAGCAATAAAATAGAAACAAAAAGAGAAATAGCAGCTGGTGACCAGAAATCCCAGTATGCTGCTCTCTGCAGAGAGTGGAAGCTCAGTTTTTGTTTTCATGCTCTTGCTCAAACGCTTGCATATTACTGGTGCACAGGGATGCGAGGCAGCAGCTGCATGGAGAATGCTGTGGGCACATCCATAAGGAAACTCTGCTCAGAGGGAGAGGGGATTTGGCCGCTCTGTGCTGCCTGTGTGTGCAGCAATGAAAAGGAACCAAAGCTCAAAGAAATGTACGTTTTCCTCCAATTTTTGGAGGGACCACAGAGCAGCTTTCTCCTGGAGATGCTCCTGAGCACACTCTTGTAAACATCCATTCACCTTTTTGCTTGGATCTGTAAGGAAATTGTCTCTCAAAACTGCTTTTAAGCCAAGTGTGAGGCAGGACAAGCACCAGCACAGGGAGGGTGGTGGGTGACCTTGGCCAACACCACAGAGCTCCAGGGAAAAGACATTTTGCATCTCGAGACATTGGATTCACACTTGTACAAAGAAAAGCAGACTCATATCCTTCTGCAAATGGCTGACGTGTGGCTTCCGAGCGATAAATGATTTTTTTTTTTTTAGAACTCATTTGTAAATCCAATAATTAGTTTATGAATAACAATTAATTAAAAATTGGCTCCCCCAAGAAATGTAGCATGTCATCCTGTCATTTGTCCTGATTGATCTTCACACACGAATATTGCGAATGCCTGAGGCGCACATATAGGAAAAATTAACTGAAACCTGGCACAAAGGCTATATTCGAGTTGAAATTGGTTGAAGTGAAATGCAATTATTAATGATTGTCATGTATAATTGCTGTGATTATGGTGGAGGGACGCGCAGTTCAGACCATTGGCACGTCAGAGATAACTCGATTGGTTACCACCTCCCTCCCTCATCCATTTGCACAGCGCCAAGCTGGGGACGTGCCCATGCTCTGCCAGGTTGCTGCAACCCAGCTCTGCTCCCTGCAGCAGGATGGGACCTTTATCTGGGAACAGTCACTTCTCAGCAGTAGTCTCCATCCTCAGTGTTAAATAAAAGCCAACCTGGGAAAGGCTTGCCTTGTGCTGATCCACTGATCCTGCCTAGGCGTGGAGGTGGTGGCATTTGGGGACCGGGGTGGCAGCGACCCAAGACCTCTAAAATCACATTCAGACTTTGCATCAACAAACACCATCTCAGGCAGCTGAAATTCGTGGAGGAAAACTACATTTCAAAGCAACAAGAAATGTTCAGGAAGCTGACCCCCCACTGAAGGAAAGGGATGTAGTAGAAGGGCTAGGCTCTGCAGAGAGGACGAACATTTCATTTCATGTCAATGGTAAATCTGAGTTGACTAAAAATAACCTTTTTTAAAGTCTTGCTTAAAGAGAAACAGCACCGATTTTGTTTTGGTTTGACATGTGCCATTTTTCTTCTAATTCTCTCGTTCAGCTGCTGAAGCAGAATATTCATTCTTTTCCCAAATCTGCATGCAACCAAGGAGTTTGTTTAAAAAATGAATGCTGGATAGACCAGCACCTTTTGTCTGCTTTTCTCTGGCTGAGATAAACCTAGACCAGCTCACAGCTGTACTCGCTTCGCTTTTTGGTCTCTCACTGAATCTGCCTTTATTATTTTCGAAACGATTTCGGGCTGATTCTGCATATCTTCCCATGCTTAAAAAGATGATAATTTGGGTTCTTGATTAGTTTTTGTGTACAAAATTTTAAATTATTTAGAGTAAGTGAGGCAATTCCTGCAGAAACAAACAGCAACAGTGACAAGCCACAAACGGCAGAGCAGCAGAGCAAGAGCAAGCATCCCCATTGCCTCCTGGCATCTGAGAGTGAGAGTTACTTGCCCCAGTCTCTCGATGCAGTCAGAAGAGAAGTCAAAGATGTCCCTCAGTGGATGCCTTCTGTGATGCCCATTGCTGGGAGCGATGAGGTTGGATGCCTGCCTGCTGTCCCACAAAACAGCTCTGTCCTTTTGCCTGTAGACAAGAGTCTAAGGACATTTCTGTGGTGGTTTGCAGCAAGGTGATGGGCTGGGGACATGGGAGAGGAGCCTGGTTAGGGAACAATCCTGTATGGATAACCAGTGGGAAGGATTCTCAGGGGTGGAGAAGTGAAGTGGGGGGGAAGAGTGGCTTGGCCACTGTCACTCCTCCTGGGGACCTTGTGGCCAATGGCACCAATGTCCAGGCACAAATCCAGCACTGCCAGTGCTGGGTGTCCCCTCTCCCTGCCCACTTTTCCCATCTGGCCCCCATCCCATCTGCACAACCACCCACCACCATCTGAATCAATGCACCTTGTCCCCTGTACCCAGGGGCAAAGTGAGGACACAGTCCCACACCTGCCCCAAAGAAGTGCAAGGATTGTAGGGAGGACTCAAGATTCTTTCTGACAGTGACATGTCTCCATGCAGGAGACTTGGGACGTGCCGGCCCAGACTCTGTGCAAGGCTTCTGCACAACGACAGCTTTGTCTCAGGGATCTGGAGCTCTGCTGTACCCCATGAACACACAGGACACAGCTTCTGTTACCAGGACTATCTGAAAAGCTCCCGTTTATTCTCCTTTGCAAATAGAAATTCCTCTTTATGTCCTCTTTTGTGCTCTTTGTCTTGTAGCTGGCTCAAAACATCTAAGAAGTCCCATTAAAATACCAGCTTATAGCAATTTCAGGGCTGAGTCCAGAGCACAACATGAACTGATGTGTTCACTAAATGAAAGCTGTGCTTGGATGGGGTTAGGCTTATGAGAGCTCAAAGCAGGAATTGTGGGTAAACTGCAAATCAGGGACCTTTTCACCATTCTCCAAACCATTATTATAAATCCAGAAATTCACCGTTTCTTGCTGCACACAAAAATAGAAGTATGCTGCAGTCCTGAAATGTATAGTTGAAGTCCTGAACCAATGTTAATGCTATCTTGCAATAATGATGAGCAATAGCATATTGTCAGAAAGCATCTGAGATCACACACATCTACTTTTTTAAAGCTTATTTGATCTTCCTTTTTTTTCCTTTTTCTTACCCCTCCCAACTCTTGTATTTAGTTCTCCTTCCCCCCTATGAAGAATCCTTTGAACTGCTCCAATAGGGCAGATGATGCCCTTCCTCTCTGATGTCGGTGAAAAGCATCCCCCAAAGCTTCATCCTCTCTTTGACTGGCAGACACAAGCTGTTGCTTCAAGCATCTTCCAATGCTCCCATAAGCTGAGTCCCAAAGAGAAGAATCCTCTTGCATGGGTGTCCTTTTCTTCATCTTCACACTCAGGGAGAGTTTGTCAGCTCACAGAGAGCTTTGTGTACTGAGACATTCGGGAGCAAATCCCGGGTAAAAAGCTTTACAGCAAAATTATTCTCCAGCCAGCCCAGCAGCAATGCTAGCAGCACAGCTGAGCTGGTGTAACTTTGATCTCCAGGGAGAGCAGAGCCTCTCATGTTTAGTTGCACCATTCAGAGTGTTATTCAGCTGCAGAATGGAAGTTCTGCCTGAAAGTAGAGCATGTTTTAAGCAGTCTGACATTCCTTGCTAGCCCTGAAGTTTTGAGGAAAACAAGACAAAGTTATCTCCTTGTGAAGCCAGGAGCAGTGGGCAGCCAGCAAAAGCGTACTGAGGTGGAAGGCACAACACATGTTCTCACAGTCAGAATGGAGCAGTCTTCCCATGATGGTATGGGATGCATCTGCGGAGGGAAACTGAGTTTTCCAAACTCTGAACCTGGTGTAATTTCACTGGAAACCTCAGAGACCTCAGAGACCATCTGTAGCACCCCTAAAGATTTCATGATGGTTTATTCAGTATGGGCCTGATGTGAGATTTATGTGAGGGCAGAACTGGGCTCATAACTCAACACTGGAGAAATATTGGAGCAGATAGAAAGTTTATCATTTAAATGGTTTTATAGCCACAGAATAACAAGACACGTGAAAGCGCTAGGCAAAGAAATATTCCCTGAGAATATGCTTTATTTAGCAAAAGAGAAATGCTATATTTTTTTTCTTTTCTCATCAAAGGCAATGTTGTTCAGAATGTCATCTCTGAACAAAATGTTTCATTTAGTAGTATTGATTCGGAGCATTTTGCCCAAATTGGAATTTTGATTAAAATGACAAAGTTAAACCAGTATTTTCATCACAAAAAAAAAAAAAAAAAGACTTTTTCCAGCCTAGTCGTTTGCCCACTTCGATGGATAAATCAGCCTGTCACCTTGTCCTCCACCAGGCCCTGGTGAGGTCTTCAGGACAAGAAATCATAGAAACGTTAAGATTGGAAAGACCGCTTATACATAATTAATATTTTAATATATAATAATAAATTATATAATTGAGACCAATCATCAAAAGCTCAAAAACAAGCAAGGAAGGAAGGCAGTATTGCCCTGTTGTGCATGACTCAACTCATTGGCAAGAACATCTTTCTAGAAGAGTCTTGACCCAGACTGGATCCAAGGACGGTGACCTGGAGGGACTGGAGGAGAGTTTATCCTCTTGCCTTTCTTAAAACTGAAATATATGGACACTTCACACCGCTGCCACCAACTCTGCTACTAAAAGGGAGCTGAATTTTGCACCTGAAAGGGCGTTCAGCAACTTCTGGGTTGTAAGCCTTGTGTCACAGTCAGTCAGCTCCCTCCTTATCTATGAGAAATTCGTCCTGTTTTTTCCTTTCCTCAAATGCTATATATCATCACTGAGTAAAAAGCTAATTGTATGGGTGCTTAGTAAAATTAATTGTATGGATGTTTAGTGCTAAGTGTGCTAATTGGTTTATGATTTAAAAATAATTAAAGTATGGTCTTTAGGGAAATTTATCATCATTTGTCAAACCAATTTGTTGCTTGTAATAAGTCCAAAATCAAAATATACTATATTTCTCCAATCTTCTGTAGAGCAAAAGCTCAGGAAAACTTTTTATTTATTTTCTTATTCATTCATTTATAGCTGTGCCATCAATTGATATTCAATCTTTGGCTATGATTGCTTAATATCTTTGCCACCGGAACCAATGATACTTGTTCTATGTGTAGCCCACAAGGAATTCCTTTGTCCTGGAGAATCTACCACCTCTTTTTGTTCTGGATGTATTTTAAGTCACAGCTTCCCATTCAAATCTGTGTCTTTGAGCCCCTCCTGTAGTCATTTAATGGAAAAAGTTCTCTCAGGAGGCAGCTCACCTCATTCTTCGGCAGGCTAGAGGCATTAAGCAGCAAAGTAGAAGTGCTATTTTCTCTGCTGGCTGAAAGGAAGTCTGGATGACCAGAGCAGATGATGATATCAACAGAGCTGATGTCAGAAGTCAGGTGAGATGAGTCCAATTCTTGATACTGTGAAGCAAGACTCCGAGTAGACAACAGACGAGATAGGTCTGTCCACACTTTCCTCTTACACTTTCCTCTTGCACAAAAATAAGAAAATGCCTCTTGAGCTCTGAACTGTGTCTTACGTAAACATAAACTGGGATGGAAGAAGAAGAAGAAGAAGAAGAAGACAAGATTTCTCAAGTGGCAGCTTCTGTTATTGCTCGGTTTAGTATTTTTTTCTGCCATATCAGTCCATGAGTATGAGAAATGCACAATGCTTCACTTAACTCAAAATGTGTGTAGCCCACAGATATCATTGGTGCCGTGTTCTTATTTCATGAATTGCCTCTGTAATCCTCTGGGATCACAGTCCTGCAGCACCAAAGTAACTTGTGAAATAAAAAAGATAGGAAAGAATTAATCTGAGATGTGTTGGTGTAGAAAGGACCATTATAGCATTATTTCTACGCTGAACTTTGTTTTTTTCAACTTTTGAGCTAGGAAACTTTATTCTGAAGTTTCTTCACCAAAGTCACAGCCTGAATTGGAAGTGTGGGAGAGTTTTCAGAAAGACATTGGGAAACAGTTGAGAAATGCAAGGGAAGTGCCATCCTTAGACATGGAGTTTCAAAGGATGCTGCATGGAGTTGCACGGTGAGCAAGTGGCTTGCAGCAATGCTGGCCATGTTTCTCAATTGGCCTTTAGCGTATGAAATAACATCTGTGCCCCCAGCTGTTGGAAATCTCTCCCTTTGCCCACTGTTAGACTGAGACCAGTGAGCTTCCATCATCAAGAGATTACCTCTTCCCCATGTCTCTCTAAGCAGACTTTTCCAGATCTCAGCTCTTCCTGTGACGCTTCCGAAACCATTCTGGATATCCTTCCTGATTTTCCTTTCAGATGTTCCTTTCCTCATTAAGGACACTGTTTGAACAGCAGACCTTGTAGAGACGTCGCTGGGTCCAAATCAATAGGTATCACTGACTCTATCCTACTCTTGCTCACTCTTTTTTAATTTCTAGATCCAAGAATTGTACTGGCTCTGCCTGTCCCAGTATGACATTAGGTGCCACAGTCTACCTCACTTTTAGCTTTAAATTTGTTTCACTTTCCTTTGTTCCAGAATATCTCTCAATCTTAGATTTATTGTCTCTATCTTGGTTCTCTTTCTGACAGAGCACCCGGATCAGTTCATACGGAACAGCATGATGAATTCTGGCTACCTGCAGATGTGTATCCTAAAATTTCAGTGAGAGCTGCCTCTGGGAAACCTTGAAGACCCATGACCTTATGGTTCAGGTTAGATGGAGCTGTGCATATGATTTCACTGCACCATGGCATGAGAAGCAGGTTTGGACAGTCACGCTTTCCTCTTGTGTCATCCACCCTTTGGTCATCAGTGATCAGTGTCACTTGAATATCTCATTTTGCTCTAGGCTTGAACAACTGTCTTCAGTCCTTGGGGCTCCTGTCAACAGCTGGTGATGGGAGAAACAGGGAAATCATCCTGAGCTACACGAGAGATTAACAGGCTGGATGACTCCAGAAGCAGGAGCTGGGGTAGTGTTCTTGGCCTTGTCCTCCTCCCATGGGAATCTTTGCCCATGTTCCAAAACCAAAGTCTTGGGTGTCACTGAATCTCAACAGGATCAAACAGGGGTGTGAGAACAAGGGGTTTTCTCTCCTCCTGCAGGAGGGAGGCTTGGTCAGGGGGCTGGGAATGTGGGGTGGCTTGGGACAAAGCCTGTCTTTCAGCCGTTCTATGTCAAGCCCTCTCAGAAGTTAGACAGGTCCCTGAATGTCCTCAGCTGGGGTCTTTTGCCCATTCTACCATCACCTGTGTTAAATGGATGTCTGACTGTGTGTGTCTTTGTTCCTCCCACGTGTTCACAGCTGTTCCTTCATTCTGTGAACTTGGCAGGAACTTCTGGACAGCAGGGATCCCATTTTGCCTCCTTTCCATCAGCCTCATAGGAGACATAGAAGCAAATGGCAAGGCAGGGTGTGCAGTTAATTCACGGTGAAATTGCCTTTTCTGTTGGTCGGTTTTGTCTCCTGGCAGTGCGCAAAGGCAACACCATTATCTGTTTCTGTCAGCACTTCTAATGTTGAAATGTCTCTAATTAAAGGCATGCCGAGTTGCAGATACGGGATATCTTAATTACATGTGTGTGAATAAAGCATTTAACAAGATGTGAGAGGCCCTTCCCTTCCCCTTGGAGCCACCAGATCAAAGAGCAAATCCAGTCCCTTGGAAACAGACAAAATGTGTTGGTTTCTGAAGGGCTATTTTGCCACCAGACTTATCTCTGGACTTTTACTGGGCTATTGCAAAACTTTGAAAATTATTCAAGAGAGGGTTGGTGGAAAGAGCGCACAGAAGAGTGCGCAGAAGTTCCTTCCCTTTGAGAGGTAGACCCTAAACGAAAGGAAGCCCTCAGTGAATCATGGTGATGTTTACTGCTTCTCATTGCAAAGATGGAGTCACATTTGTCTCCTGGAGTGACCCAAACCGCCCAGTTTGCAGCTAGTTATTGCTCACATACAGCTGCATATTTTCATTCATTGACTTCTAGTTTGCAGGAGGCAGGTCTAGTCCAATCCTGTACACCCTGTACTGGTGGAAACCTGTACCCAGCCATGGGGAATGCTTCTTTTTAGTAAGTTCCTGTTAACTCCATCCCTTGTGAGAGGCTGTCCACAGGCTTAAGTGTTGTGGTCACCTCCTGTACCCATCTAGCACTCCTGTCTAGCACAACATGAGTCTATGGGCTGGGATGAATAAGTGAAGGACTCTACAATGGAGTGATCAGATCATACACCTGGGTGTGGGAACTTGTCTCCTTGTTGAAATGGCTTTGAAGTGTAGCAGTACAGGGAAAGGTTTCCAACATGCCCTCACTGAAAGTAGAATGCAGGCTCCTAAACCATTTTGGAAAGTCTTAGCTCATCTTCATGTATCTGCAAGAAGAAAAAAAGATGTTGTGATGCAAGCCCTGCCATCCCTGAGAAAGGCAATCCACTGCCGAGGTCATCAGCTGTGCTGCATCCCTGGCTGAGTGCCTGCAGAGCTTCCTTCAACGACGCTGCTGGACAAGTGTCCTTGGCAAGAGGGACGTGCACTTGGCTTGCAGAACCTTGGCTATGTCAGAGGAAATCCACTGGGAATGAAGTTTCCAGGGGAGCGATGGGCTCAGGTGGAGGAAAGGTAAGGATCATCTTCATGTGAGTGTTTATTAATGGCTCTGTCTGCAGCTCCAAAGCACTGGACAGAAAAATAAAATAGTAAAACAAAATAATACAAAGTAAATACAAATAAAACACAGCTCTGTACAAAGACAACTGGGGGCAATGTACATAGAAAATCAAGATTCCTACAGAAAGCAGATTCTGCTAGATCTTTTGGAACTACCTAAATACCTTCTGCTGCCCTTGGGAGCAGGAGCAGAGCCACAGATAGGTTGATCCTTTGCTCCGTTGTGGGTATTTTTACAAAGAAGCAGTGGATATGTGCTCACCCAGGCTGATAAATGTGTGAGATCTCTCTCCTCTCCAGGTTCATTCTAGACGTCACCAGGTCTTTAATTCAAATACAAAGGCAGAATGAGGTGTGATGAGTTTTCTTCATGTCTGTCCAGGAAAGGGAAGAGAAGGGAACAAGGAAGGAACAAGGCCACCCGTGCTGCTGGGCTTCTATCTCCTTCACTCACTGAGGTCAAGGTTTGCTCCTGGAGAGGGGTACAGACATCTCCACCCTCCTCTTTCAGCAGTCCCAGTAGGGATGGAACCCAGTGAGATGTCTCCATGGCTTTGCTGGGAGGCTGGAAGCCTCACTAAAGTCACGGGGCAGCATTGCCAGTGCTTGGCTCATCCTCTGCAAGCTCTCTGCCTTCCCAAGACCCCTTCCAGGCCCTTGTCATGCATCTCCATCACACGCACTGCTCCTGTGCCCACTTTGGATGCTGCATACACCTTCCAGGGTGCATACAGGGAGCAAGTGCTGCCTGTCCAAGCCAGCCTCTGCAAAGCCTTTCAGCTGGAAATATAATAAGCAACCACCCATATTTCCCCTGAGGTTGGATAAGCTTTCCCTCTTCATGACATTGCTGTTCTCCATGGATCAATTTCTCCCTGCCAGCCTTTGCTTCTTTCTACAGTGGATTAAATTGCTTTGATTAAATGAAAATGCTGGTGTATTACCAGGGAGGCTCAGGGCTTCTTTATCATACAAACAAACTGCGCAGAGGTGGGCAGGACAACCATCAAGCAGGAGCTGCGCACAGCAGAGAGAACTGTTACACCGAACGTTCGTCCCTGCACTTCATTATCTCACGGCAATAAATTTTATATCTCAGCTTTCTTTTCCTATTGCCATAAAACATAATGGCCTGTTTCCAAGTTAAAGCCACGATGCTGGGTATAATGTGTCCAGCAAGCAATAAAGCAAGGTGCTTTTGAAAATATTCCTCCGTTGCTTCAATCCAAACATAAGCAACCTTCCCATAAGCAACCTGCCAAAAATAATGCACAAGAAAAGCAGCTGGCAGCTTCTGATGAGTCAGCACTAACTCTCCCTATCCCTATCCCTATCCCTATCCCTATCCCTATCCCTATCCCTATCCCTATCCCTATCCCTATCCCTATCCCTATCCCTATCCCTATCCCTANCCCTATCCCTATCCCTATCCCTATCCCTATCCCTATCCCTATCCCTATCCCTATCCCTATCCCTATCCCTATCCCTATCCCTATCCCTATCCCTAACCCTAACCCTAACCCTAACCCTAACCCTAACCCTAACCCTTCCATACTGGAGACAAGCACCTTGTATGGAACAGCATGAGGACAAGCCCTGCACCTGCTCAGGGCACTGAAGGGAAGACAGAGCTGAGAGACTTCTGAGGAAGTATATTTTTTCCAAATCCCTCTCTGAAGCACATCTGGAAAAGCAGCACAGAACACATCATAAACTGCACTTTTAACTATTTTTGACTATGGCATCTGAAAGAGACAAGTAAAAGTATACCAAAGCATTAGCTCTGTCAAAAGCAAATACCACCAACACTAAATCATATTTGCCTTGAGGTTTCTAGGGAAAAAAAAAAAAAGTATTTTTGTTGCTATCTCACCTGGAGTACAGAAAACAAGCCAACTTCTATCAGCCAGAAGACAAATTGAGCTCAAAGCCTATTGCAAATTTCAGACTAGCAATGTATATTTGCCTCACATGTTTTTTCTCTTTTCAGAAATGGTTAATAATCCTTCTTACATTAGATTAATGCATAAAGGTAAAAATACTGTTTTACAGAAAAATCTGCGTGCATACATGGTTTTTATGGATAATATGTATTCAAGTTCTCAAACTGATCTTTGCAGAAGCAAAATGACAGTCCAATATCACCGAGAAGGTATTTCTGGGTATATCTGGCATTTATGGAGTGTGAAACCCTGACAAGCCTGCTAATCTCTGGCTGCATTTTGAGACCTCCAAGGAGCTTTAAATAAAACGAGTTTCTGTGTCTGTCCACAACCAGAGGCTGCTTCAGCAACTAATCACAAAGGCAATGCTGCGAGAGCTGTGAAGCAATCATTAATTGACTTTGGACTTCAGCGTCATTATTTTCCTCTCCTCTAAGGTGGTGTAAATCCAAAGCAGCTTCACTGAAGCCTCTGGAATTAGCAACGTAGAAATGAAGGACTGGAGGAAGCGTATGGTACTGAAGAGATGTGAACCGATATACCTCAAAAATGTGATCACAATGTGCAGTGCTCTGCTGTGCAGAAGGACAAACTGCTGCCTGGTAGGACAGGGCTCAGGAAGGAGGTAACCTTGTTGCTAACACAGCAAGGGGCTCAAAACAATGCGTAGGGGAGTGAAATGGGGCCTTGGTGCAGAGCTGTTGGTGCAAGGAGGTGAGCCAGGGCACGTGCGAGCAGTGCTGCAGTACAACCTCAGCACCACTGTGCTCTTCTCACTGCAGGACAGAGACCTCTGATGCCTGACACTTTCATTTCAGCAGCACAGCAAACAGCTCGCTGGCCTGATGCAGGCCCTGCTGCAGTCAGAGGGGTTGGAGATGTTCCCCAGCTGCTTGTGCACAGCGTGGGGGGAAGTGTGTTTCCCAACACCCCCAGCTGCAACAGAACAGCCATGTCAGAGAGAAGACCACTTCCACCACCAGCCAGACCTGCTGGATGCACTGCCCTCTCTGCTACGGAAAAAAAAAATGTTTTCATTCGCTTCTGACAATAATCTCTGCACTCTATCCAGCTTAATTAAAATTTACCATTCAACTTTCAGGCAAGCATTACACACAAAGAAGGTTTAATGCCTCCCTCTTACCCTTCTCTTTGCCCTTTGGGAAAGGTTCTCTGAATGGCTCACTCAGAATATAAATACTAGCTGCTAATTTTATTTCGTATGAAACGTCCTGTAAAGTAAATTTCACAAGTCTTTACACTTCATCAATGAAATTAAAACACTTAAGGAAGGGATTTGCTGATGGAAAATGCTAAAAGTGTCCGTCTTTAATTAATCCTGAAGAGAGCATGCCGAAGCAAAAGAGCCTTTATTTCATGTCAGCATTTCCCTGTCCACAAAGACATTAATTCAAGCATTGGGTTTAAATGTAGTGCAACACAAATTGCTGGAGCCCTTCCATTCACTGAGACTGCACTGGGTTCTTGGAAATGTGGAAAGCTGGGTCTCAGCTTGGCTCCTTCCATGGTCATAGAGGCACTGCTCGGGCTGCGTAAGTTTTCTGGAGGAGCATTAATCACAGCTGCTTTGTAATGATGGGATGTTCTCCATCCTTCCTTCCTCAGGGAGACCACTGCGTGGAAGCAACACAAAATCCACGGACCTGAGAGAGTCCAGAAAGAAGGGACTCCTAAAGAGAGCAAGAGAGCACAAGAAGGAGGTTAATGACTTCTCCCATTGAGGACAGCCCTCTGGAGAAGAACATGGCTTGTCATGTGGCAGTTGGTAGGAAATGTGACATTGTTCTGGATCAAGGATTTCTGTCTGTTTCAACAGAGAGATGCTGCAGAGGCAGAAGGACACATGGCAGATAAAAATACGATCAGCTTTGGGTTTTGTTCAAGCAGCATTTTTGAGGCCTTCCACACAGCTGACCAGAGGGCAGTGCATCAGCAGCTCTTTCTGACATTTATGTCAATGTCATTTCTTAATTTATTTAAAAATACTATTATTAATTTGTAGTTACTGAACTGTTCAAACCCAACATCTCCATCCAGCAAACACAAGCAGGTTGGTCAACATGCAAAACTGGCGTGCATAGAGTGTACAAGAATCCCCACTGGAGCTGAACATCCTCCATCCAGTGTAGAGATCCATCCCACTGGCCCTCTCACATCAAGGACAATTCCTGGCTTGTCCCATCTCCCTTAAGATCCGCAGATCCTAAGCAAAAGAGAGATATAAACACAGAACAGCATGGAAAAAGGAAGGAGGAACAAAGACGAGTTACTAGGATCTACAAAAAATTACATAAAAAATGGTCAACCCTGACACAGGAGAGCTAAACCTCAAGTGCAATTGTTCTATAAAACTGGCAGCTGGTAAACACAGAACAAACAGAAAGAGATGACATTCACCCCGTCCTTTCCTGGGATTTACTGCCACGGGGGCAAGGGCAGCTCAGGCTGGAGCCAGCAGAAATCAGTGCTGCCACGGGTTGAAAGCAATAGATCAGTGGCCAGTAACAGCTACAGCAGATAAGATCACTTCTGTTGGTCACTTAAGATGAATGTTTTCAGTCAGCCATCATCTGGAAGTGCCTGTGAGCAGCAGGGTTGAGTGTTCAGCTGAAGAAATGGTGGACCGCCCCAGGTGGGCCCCCCCTGGGTCATCAGCAAGCTGGAGAGAGGCTGAATGTGCAGCACAACTCCTATGGGTCTGCCATCACACCTGCCCTAAGCCCTGGGAGGAGAGAGGGCTGGAAATGCAGGCGTGGGGTTTCTCCTGGATGTTGGCATGGTCACGTACTACTTCCATTTTGTTTCCCATGTAGCCAGTTCTCTTGCTAAGTAGTTAATTTAAATAAGAACATCTATCTTCTAAATTGTGTATATCAAACAATCCATCACTTTGAGGCTGAAAACCTACCCAAATCTGTAATTATGGTGTCACAGTTGATTGTGATGAAAGTGAAGCTGTCAGGGAGACATTTGTGAGACACACACACTTGCGCACAGCACTTTTCCCCTGAGTGCTATGGCAAGCTTTCCTGCCATATGGGGCCGTGATTAATAGCCCAGCCTATATGTAAATATTTAGCTGTTTAGGAAGCAACAGGATCCAATTACCTTTCAACCTATTTCTCTCCTCCTGATAAAATACAAAGCAGAATTTTTTTCCTCAAAAAAAAAAAAAAAAAAGAAAAGAAAAGAAAAGAAAAAAAAGACACAAAGAACTCTGATGACTCATATTCTACTGATGATATTAAAGACATTCTTCTCTGCCTGAGGTAACACAGACCGAGAGCTCAGCTGGGCTGAAATCTCTTATTTTCTCATTACAATAATGTCCTTCTCCAAGGAAGCGAACGCCAGCACTTTCTGCCAATAACCCCCTCTCACCCCCCCTGACTGCTACTGTGACAGTGGCCTGGAAGCAGAGCTCTTGCTGGTACACGATACAATCTGAAGCAAAGCTTTTATCACGAGTCCTGTGGTTTTTAGGATGATCCTTAAGGCCTGCAGCTGCTGGAAGGAAGAGATGCCTGAGCATCACAGCAGTCCCCATAGGCAGGAAGCAGATAATTCTGGCTCTTGGAGCAGCAGGGACAATTTGAAGCTTGGTTTTGTGTGTGGAGAGGAGAAAAATAAGACTCCTGTTGAGGCAGTGTGTCCTACACGACCACAGCTTTATCTCAGTGCAAAGATGCTGCAGAGTCAAAGAGCAGACGGCCCCTTGAGACTGTTGCTGCTGCCACACCATGAACCTCTCCCAGCCCATGGATTTACAGAAGTCAGAACACAACTAAGCATGAATAGTGTTCACAGAATCATAGAATTATTGAAACATAGAATCACAGAATGGCTTGGGTTGGAAGGGACCCCAAGGATCATCAGGTTCCAGCTCCCAGCTGCTAGATCGCATACTAGATCAGATTGCCCAAGGCTTCAGAAGATCACTCCAGACAGAGGCATGTGACTCTGACCTCAGTGTACTCATTAAGAGGACCAGGACACCAGCAGTGCCTAAAGATTCACCTTGGCACCATGGAATTTTTGAATGCAGACATTTCAATCTAGGGACTGGAGGTAACATGCAGCAGATACCTGTCTATTGTCCAGATTCCATAGGATCCTGGCTGTCTTCTTCACTTGTCCTTGGGAAATAATACCATGAATTCCCAGTATGGCTGGGAAAAACCTGTGCCCTTGGCTTCTGCTGGATGGCTCTCAGGCCCAAACTGGCTGTGCTATAACTTTGCTGCTGTGAGCGCTGTCACTCACTGAGCGCTGTGGTCAGTGAGACTGGGAAGTTCAGGGCCTGAACTCACGCGCATGGTCCTGACAGGTAGGATGCCCAATCGCTTTTCAAAGCTTGTAATCACTGCTGGAAGTCATTGCCTTGGTGTTCCTACACAGACGGCTGCCCAGGGAATGATGCCTCAGGCTGTCCTCTCAGCTGCTCTGTCACTGCTGCAATTTGTCTCCTTAGGTCTCTGCTGAAATGTCATTGTAGTCGTGGCTGGGTAGCCTGACCCCCAGGAGTAGAAGGAATGAATGGGAGAGGAAGATAAATCACCCTGTTCTGGTGCATGGAAGTAATACAGACCATAGTAGATGAGTTCAGGTAGGGTGGTGCTGAGGTTCTCCCTGGCAGTGCTTAACTGGGTCCCACCTGCAGCACTGCCTGACTGCTGTACAGCCAGGTCTCCATTCCACCCTCCTTCCCACGCTGGAGCTTCTCAAGGGCTCTCCAAAGTCCTCTGGAGCTTCTGCTCTGGAAACATTTTGGATGAGAAAACAGGTGGTCCACCCAAACTACACCTCTTCCAGGGCCAAGTGCTCAGGGTTGTGGTTGGGGTTACAGGGTCATGGTTAGAGATGGACACGCTTGACCATTGGGCTGAAGTCAGAGATGCATAGAGGAAATGCATTCAGTGGAAGTGGTACTGAACCTGTCCTAATAATGGAAACCCCTTCTCAGAGAAGCTGCCTGCAGGCTCCCTGCCCCTGCCCAGCCCAAAGAGAGCAGCTCCTGGCTCAGCAGTGGTCACTGAACCCACGGCCTCCTGGAGGGCACTGGATGTCATGGGCTTCTGCCCACTCTGCAGCCCAGGTTCATGGCCAGGCCAAGTCCTGGCAAAAGGAAGCAGCAGGAGGCCACTTCCAGCACAATTTTTTCAATAGCACTTTGAAGTCTAACCTGGGAAATATTTCTTTTATGAAAGGATTATTCTCTCCCCAGCCTCCAGATAGATGATTTTTTAGCAATTTCTAGCCAACCATTCCTAGTTGCATTTTAAGCAAACTGATGCAAAACACAGAGAGTCAGCTTTACCATTGCCATTAAAAGAAAGCCAAATATGATTTTAAAAGTCATCATTATAAGGAAGTCATTGCAGAGGCACCTTGCAGTGGGCATAATTTTGAGTCAGTCACTTTATTTTTATTTCTTTATTAAACTGGAATTCTTTTCAAAAACATATGTATACTTACATATTTGATGTGCTTTCCCCCCATCACGGGTTACTGAATGTAGTGCTGAAGGCATTCGGCTCTTTGGGGTCTTTTCATTTAACAAGTATGAATTTCTTTTCAGTATAACATTATTTCACAGTTCTCTCGTGTCACAATATTTTGGGGGAGAATGATGACTGACTTTTTCTGTTACGTGTTCCACTGGGTCTGTTTCTTCAGAGTTATACTCTACATTGCACTGATCTTGGGAGATACTGAAAACCCAGTTAGACATGGCCATCTCATCCAGTTCTCACATCCAGCCTCAACCATTCTGCTTCTGCAGCCGTGCACAGCACAGGAACCTGTAGCAAAGAACAGGCAGCAGCAGCAACATCCCAATTCTGACCATGCCATGAAAGTGCCCGTGTGAAGGACCCCACTGCTTTCTGCAGAACAGGAGCATCCATTGGGTTTTCCTATCTGAAAACACTGTCTATCACTCTTCACCTACGTGATGCAAGGGCCTGTTTTGGTGTGCACAGAGCAGAGGTATTTCTCTTCCATCAGAAAACTGGGCTCTGCCCAGGAGAGCTCTCAATGGTTCCATGAGCCTGGAGGTTCCCAAGGGGCCTCAGCAGAGTTATTTCTAACTTTGCTGATCAAGACAAGTGCCTCAGACAGAACAAGGCAGTGCAAAAGGCTGCTGGTTCCAAGAGAAAAAGAAGAAAGGAAAGGCTAAGAGCAGCAGGAAAGGCCCGTGCTGTGAGAGCCTCCGGCATGGAGGAGGCTGAACTCCAAGAGGAAGGGGAGGCTGGGGAGGTTTCAAACCATTTCCTGTTGGGGCTCACTCAGCAATTTCTCCTCTGGATGGATCCAGGTCAGTCTCAGCCCTCTGGCCACAGCCATTGTGTTATTTGAAGGAAGAACATCAAAAGGAGGCACAGAGACAACTTGCATGCACTGGCTTGAAAGGGATTGAGTCTCTGGGGGCCAAGCCCTGGGTGTAAGTACAGGCTGCTCCAACAACCTGCAGTGGGGAGAAGGGCAGGGAAGGACCCATTCTGCCTGCCAGCACAGGGATGTATATCCTTGTCAGAGTCTGGGGTCACCAGGTCTTGGATGTGGTTTGCATTAATGACAGGTTTGCTGGGTTCAAATTGCTCCTGCAGCTACCCAAGGAGAGCAGGACTGGGTACGGTCACCTGTGGTCTGCAATAAAATAAGTAACCTGTTTTGCAGTGCAGTGTGATCCCCCACTTCTGTCTGTTCTGTGAGAACTCTACAGGGAAGTGCAGACTTATATATCCCTCAAGTATGTCAGTGCCCCATGGAAAATCTTCCAGCATGGAGAAAGACCCTGATCTCCAGTGTAAACTCAAAGACAGCCCTCGAAGTCACTGCGCTGCCCTGGTGTAAATGCAAAGAAAACTGGAGCTGCTCTCTTTTCTGACCTGGGGGACACCTTTCAGCAGAGAATATTGGCACTGAACCTGACATGGTGTGTAAAGGCTGAGGACCACTGCTAGCATCACTGCTCCAACACAAGAACTTAAGGCTTAAGTGCTGTTTTCAATGGGTTATATTTTTAGTGGACTTAATTTCCAAGCAAAAGAAAACTACTGGTTTCTTCCAAACCCCTAAGACTCCCTGTTAATGATCTGGCCAGGTCTTCCCAGAAAGAGTAAATGCAATCCTAGCCTTTGACTGCTTCAACACCCAGCAGACATGGGCATATGAGACCAAGTTGAACACATTGGTAAAAGAACTGAGCTATTCTTTCTTGGTGAGTAAAGAAGCAGAGACCCTCATGCCCTGCATTAATCCATAAGGAAAGAAGATGAATTGCTTGCTGAAAAGCGTTTATGTGCTGGGGAAGCCTTATCAAAGTCAGTAGAAGCAGTGCCATATCCCTGCCTTGTTCTTCTACTCCTCTGTGATTGTTCAGGCGCCCACAGTCGTCTGCCTGAGCAACACCAGACAGTGCTTGGCCAGCCTTCGCACCATGGTAATGCAGACAATAGGCACTGGATTAGAGGCTGCTCTTGTTTCCACTGTCCACAATGCATTTAATTGGAATCCTGGGGATGCTCCATCCATGTTAGCCTATTTTCTGCTTCATTCAAAGTAAAGATTTCCTCCATTTTCCATGGAAATAAACTATGCAGAGATCAGAAGGCATACGCATGCACTCCTGTCCTGCTCTGAGTATGCCCATGTGTGCAACAAGGAGGAAGAGCCAAGGGGCACCCAACAGCTTCACTGAGATGCAACATCTTCCACCATGTGTGGGATGAGATACAAGCAGTGACACAAGGCCCAGGGATTAAAACAACAGCAGACAAAGCGTAACAGACTCTTAGTTGGTTATTTCAGAGGGATATGACATTCTACCACTGAACTCACTTTTTACTACTTCTTTCACAGGATAGGAGATCCCTCTCCAGTCACTTCTCCAAGAGGCACTACAGTATGTGGGATTTATGATTAGCACCAGATTCCCTTGGCCAACCACAGCCTACCCTTCCTACCCCTATCAGCACCCAACTTGAATTTGACAGAGATAGGATAGAAAAATTCCCTATGTGAGGAAAACCACATGTCTATGAGTTCTGATTGTGATCAGCCTCCCTGAACCCACATAGAACAGTATGAGGGATGCTGCTGCAGAAATGCTTGCATACAAGAAACATTGTGAGGGAAACTAAAGGGAAACTTCTGTATGTGGTTTCATGTCCCCAGACGTGATCCATCATCTTCAGAGCACATCCTACATGCCCATCCTCTGTCACACTTTGCTTCCTGGCATTGTTTCTCAGGTCCAAGGTGAGAGGAACACGAGGACTAGGGGACCATCAAAGGCAGAAGGTGATGGTTTAGCACTACAGAGACTGCTGGGACAGAGTGCAGGTGTTGTGTGGGACAGCAGAGGGACAATTTATCTACAGCCTGGCTTGCAAAAACCCATTTTGTCACCCTCCAGAGGGAGAGAACTGTGTGTAACATAAATCCAGCCAAAGTCCTGTGCAAGTATGCAATTACCTCTTAGGAAAGTTAAGGCTTTGGCATTCAACTCTGTGCTATTGCAAAGAGGAAGAAGCAGAAGGTGGAGATGTCATTAGACTATTAATAACTACGTGCATGGTACAGTCATTGCAAAACAATCTGACAAAATAAGCAATTCCAGAATGAATGCCTCCTGCTATTCCTTTTAATTTAAGCATCAGTAGCACTGGCAAATATCCCTGCTCCTGCTGGCATTTCTCAGTGTACGGCCATAGCCGTTGGCAGGGGAAGATTTGTATAGCAGACCAAAAAGCAGATGCTAAAAGGTCCAGTCCTGTTGGGTGAAGTAGGCTCAGCACAAGAGAAGGATGTGATGCTATGCACAGTCCTTTTCTTTTACATCATATCCAGCTTACATGCACAGGTCTTGAAACCCAAAAGCAAAGTGCTGCTCAAAGGTGTAGGCTGGGAGCATGGATGCCTTTATTCATCCCTTCCCTGCTTATCTTCCCCATCTCTCCAACCAAAGCCACATTTTCAAAAGGCTCTCCTCTTCGGATTTCCTTTGCTCATATTGTCTCTTTATCTTGCATTTTAATTCTCCAAACAGCAAATATTCTTCAGAGGAAGCACTCAGCCCCTCAGACTGCCCAGCTCCCCTTTTGCTGAAGACAATTCACAAATCCAGCAGTGCTGAATGAATGCTGGTTGTGGTCTCTAGCATCTGGTTAGGAATTCAATACTGATGCCATAGCCCCCGCAGAAGCCACTGCCTATTGCAGTGAATAAAACTGTAAACCCTGCGCTGAGAGCTGCTGCAATGAGTAGGAGCCACCAGCAACACTCCATCAGAAACTTTTCTGTTTTTTGAAAGAGGCAACAGCATTTGTGCTTCAAATCCTAAGCACATGTCAGCAAGTTGTGAGTTCTACAGAATCACACAATTGTAAGGGCTGGAAGGGACCTCTGGAGATCCCCAGTACAACCCAGAACCTCCCAAAGGAGGTTCCCTATGGCAGTCCACTCCACTCCTGTCCATTAGATATTAAAGAGCATTGATAAGATCCCCTCGAATTGTACAAGGATATTAATCACCTGATAGGGATAGTATATGCTAATTATTTCAGACACAATTAACATTTTGATCAGACGTTCATATGGCGTGGGTCTCCATTTCTGCTGGAAATTCATTTCCAGCTTTTTGCATACATCTTTCAAACTAGCCAGTCTATCACTTTCAACACGGCAAAATAATATCATCTGGGCTCTTCCTGAAGATGAGTGACTACAAGTTGGAAGTGTCTGCCCCGGAGCATCTTCCTGATACATGAGCAACAGCAACATAAAAGCTTTATAGCGTGTTTCTGAGAAATGGAAAAGCAGAATGCTTCCTCAGATGCCCATACCTCAAAAATAGCCCGTGCAATTCAGCACTTACTCATACAGACAAAGTGCTCTCCTCTGGGCTGAGCCTAGACATGAAAGATAAGATGAAGGCTTCAGACAGTCAGAAGAATGGTGTGTTTCCATTTGGGCTCACAGTAGGTTCTTCCGGCCTCAGCAACAGCCATGGCAGTGATCACACGATGCCCTTGAAGTTCTTTGACATCAGCCTGATGAAAGACACTGTTAAAGAGGGAAGTATGAGTGTAATACAGGAAAAGCCAGATGGAAAATCCATAAACAAATGTAGGCTGGCCCCCAGAAATGATAAATAAGAAAGGGATTAAGAAGAACAACCCTGACAGCAAGTAAGTGAATGATTAAATCAGCATTCTGACCAGCAATAATTAAACTATCGTAATGCTCATAACAATTTTGTTATGTCAGATCTGACATTATCTCTGCCTTTGCACCCCACACTGGGCATCAGAAGGACTGTTGTAGCTGGCAGCAGCTCAGCACCACGCGGCAGTTTGCTCACTCCTCCCCACAGAGGTACGGAGGAGAGAATGGGAAAAGGAAAAGCTCATGGGCTGAGACAGTTGCATAGGAGGGAAAAAGAAGGGAAAATGATAATGACAGTAATGATAATAATATACATATGATGGCTGCTCCAAAAGTAATGCCTCCTATTTAATGATGTTGGCCCGCAGCATCAGAGGCAGATGTTGGTGGTGTGGCAGTAGATGTTGAACCTTCCCACCAGTATTCCATTACATTTTGTTGTCGTGTCACAGATGGCAGCAGAGGGGCACTCTGACACAATGTCATCCTACATGGAAGTGCATATGAAGCAAAGATGTGGATCTGGATTCCTCAGTGTGGAGAAAATTCACCCACTGACATTCACTGACACCTGCTGAATGTTTATGGAATCCAAACAGTGGATGCTGCACAGCAGCAGCAGATCCCCCTGGCCAATTGCCCCCAGATTTATTGCCCAGTATGGCAGCATGTGGTATGCAATGTCCCTTTGGCTAGTTTGGGTCCACGATTCTGTTTCCACCCCCTCCCAGCTCCTTCTCCATCCCCAGCTCCTCACTGGCAGGGCAATGCAAGAAGTTGAAATGTCCTTGACTTGGTGTAGGCAGTGATTAACAACTTAAACTTGGGTGTGCTGCCAACCTTTTCTCCTGGCTTTTCTCCTAAATACAAAATCAGGCTTCATACCAGCAACTATAAAGAAAATTAACTCTAGGACAGGTGTCACTCATGTCTATCAACCCTTATTGCTCCTTAAGCCTGACCATCTGAACTGCTGTGTGAGAGCTGGGCATAGGATATATGAACGAATTGCTCGAACGAGAGACTTGTTCATTCTTACCAGTCAAACCAAGAAAATCAGAAGTGAAGGATTCAACTGTTATCAGAGCCAACAGATAACACTGTAGAAACTCAGCTCACTGACCAAGTTTACCCTGACATCCCACCTCCAGGTGACAGCGCACTCTGCTCTTGCAGCTTTCCCTTCCATCTCTCCCCTTTACTCTTCGCTCCTTTGCCTACTTGAGTCAGACCTATTCATCTCCTTGAGGAAGGAGGGAAGTGACTCCCCCAAGGTAATCCTGAACATTTTCTTAATCTAGAAGTAAACTTGAATCCAGCAGGATATTTAGTCTCTTGACTATAAATGCTTGCTTTCTGAATGCAATCTTTGACAATATTGTTCCTACTCCAAAGGAGGAGGAAGGACACTAACAGAGGACACTAACATACTGTTTTCCCATAGCTCTGGCATCCTTCACACAGTTGTGTGCCCACTTTGGCAAGTGGATGCTTTGTAAAGTGTACCTTGAACAGCAGAAGAGAAGAAATGACAAGTTCTGTGGTCTTGACCCAAGAGAGAAGAGTATGAAAATGGAAGGGTCTCCAAGATATAGGTGCATGATTCCTTTCAACAAGGGGGTACAGCAAAGCTCTGCTGGCCAGCAGTGTCAATCAACTACATTTTATCAGAATAGCCGGAAAAGTTATGTTTTTTCATAAGAAATTCTCTCTGATAAAAAATTGGTTGAATCAGCTAGGAGACAACATAAAGAAAAAAAAAGATGACAAGCAGAAAATTGCAAAGCTTTGAAAAGTTACGAGCAGTTAGAAAGCATCAAGCACAGAAGTCTTTAGGTGACCTAACCTAGCTGCTGCTAATGTTCAGCTGTAATAAACAGTAGTCATTTTCCCTGTCCTTCTCCTTTGAGAATCTTTGCTGTAATTCTGGCTGGTACTTGAATTCCCATAGTTTATAACAAAGCTATTGTCTGTTATCACAAACGCAGTGACATTATTACAGAATTCACCCCGCAGCAAGATATGAATTAGAGTCAACTTTAGCAGACACCAAATATTTACTTTAGAAATGGAAAGAAATATTATTTCATAAATCAAAAATTGTTCCCTTGACCCTTAGAAGAAGCTTAAAAGCAGCCTCAGTAGACTTGTACAAAGTACAATGCATACTGCTAAACTGATCAGATCCATGGATGACCCATTGCTTGGGGGTTCCTGTCTCAGCACACTTCTTACAAGAGAGAGACTGGGACTAGTTGATGGGAATCACCAGTCACAGAATGGCTTAGGTTGAGGGAACCTTAAAGATCACCTAGTTCCAACCCCCTGCCATAGGCAGGGTTGCCATACACCAGATCAGCTGCCCAGATCCAGCCTAACCTTGTGTGCCTCCAGGGATGGGGTGCCCACAATCTCCCTGGGCATCTCTGGTTGCCATTCACTTATGTTTTGCAGTAGATAGAAGAATGGTGTTCAATGGGAAGACTAAATTCCTGTGGGCAATGAACACATGTGTGTAACGAGCTGGGGTTATAATCAGACTCGTGTGTCAGGTGTTCAGCACATGAGGCTATTTACCTGCCTTACCATTACCTAGCTCTGTCTGCACCCACATGCACTTTGCAGTTTCTTTTTCCTCCTGCCCTGCCCATTTACCCTCCTGTCTGGCTCAAGATGGTCTTTATTTGCCTACCTTATCACAGCGCCTTAATGACAGATCTCCCTACATCCCCCCATGCCGTATATTAAAGGCTGTTACAGGGCCAGGTATCTGCTCCCCTGCCCTGCCACAAGTCAGTGCTGACAGGAGAAAATCAGATGGAAGGAAGAAGAGAAACATCGATGTTGCAATGACCCCGATTCACCTCAACCTACTTGATTAAGCTGCTGATGAATGCAAGTTTGCACTAAGTGCCAGGCTGAAGTGTCTGCAGCAGCGATGTCCAGCCCACCCCATGCTGCAGGGACAGTGAAGGGACAGGGACATTTTCAAGAGCTGCGGCAAAATCTGCTGAGCTCCCTTGCCAGGCTGGGTCGGCTGGGTTGGCCCTCACACACCGCATGCGTGGAGCTGGCAGGGACCAGAGGAGCCCGGGGCTTCCTGCAGCCGTCCCTGTCCCCACCTCTCGCTCCTGGGACAGAATCCTGAAGTTGTCATTTTCCCCAGACTTTTCTGAGTGCTGTCACATGGTTTATTCCCCCTCAAAAAAATCCACGGAGTTATTCAGCACTTCAGAAATTTTCTGTTGAAAAGCATCCTGGACTGCCTGCCGATGTAACAGCACCATGAGCTGATGCCACAGGGGCAGATGCCCAGGAGAGCACAGGTACAGCTTTATAGATCTTCAGCACTGATGGGGATAACAATGCAGAACAATGGCAGGAGACATGGGACAGGCAGGAGTGACTGGGCAACTCCTTGGTCTGAAACCTGTCATGCCATAAGAAATCCTTGTCAGAGCCCTGCCAGCACAGAAACAGACACAAGTCACACCAGCAACTGTGCTTTAATGAGGACTCACCCACACCTGGATGGGGTGAGAGGCTTAAGTCAGCTGGTGATGGAAAGTCACAGGGCAATGGAAAATGTCAGTAAATGTTGATCTCAACAATAGGAAAGACAGAAGCCCAGAAAGAGAGATCTTCTAGAGACAGAGAGGATGATCACATCAGTGGTGAATGCCATGCAAAGGGCTGGCACAGCAGGAGTAATGGGATTGAGATGTTGCCTACACGAATGCGTGTGCGATTTGGAAAGGTTGGTGAAGTGTTGGTGTAACTCCTCCTCCAAAAGATGTCGCATGGATATTGGGCCAGTATGGAACATTCAGACTCTTTCCACGTGGTCAGTGAACTTGTAAAATTGTCTGTCCCCTTCTATGAGAATGGCCTGCCAGCATCCCTCAGGACCTTGCACCGTTGTAGGGGGGCAGAAGCAACAGAAACCAGTTCTGGGTGAAGATATTCTGGACACAGAGATTTCAGAGTGGAAAAAGCCCAGCCCTGAGCCCTCCTATGGCAGATGAATGTTTATATTCAGTGTTTTGGTCCTGACATCCTGCTGCTTTGCTCCCTACAGCCCCTGGCTTGGGATAAGGAAGCCACCAAACAGCTCCGTATCACTCAGAGACATCAAACCCTGGCGTGCTCACATCCTTGCTGCGTTTGCATTTCAAGCTGTTTTTCTACAGTTCCTCACAATCTTCCTGTTGCTTATTATGGCTGGAAATATTAGATTCCAGCACTGCATGTTAATTCTTCCCTGTCATACCCTCCCTGCTCTGTGCCTCTGGCCAAATGATCCTAGGGTATCATCTGCTTTGTTTCACAGAGAATACTTGCTTGTTGCAGCTCATCTTTATTTATCAGGGGTTGTGTTGACAAGCCTTTAAAAAATCAGCTCATCTCTATTGCCCACTTACTGAAAATCAAAAGAGCCTGCAGGAAATCGGATAGAACAACCATTAGATTAAATAAAAGCTGGCCCCTCCATCTCCCTCGATTCCTTAATCTTCTCCCCAGCAAATGTAATGTACACTGTGTTAATCTATGGGGCACGGGAGGCTGTGTACTCTGTACTCATGGTCTGGAGTTATATCAATGGGATACAGGAAAATTGAGCAACACATCTTATAGTCTTGATCACTTTCACAGCCTACAGTGTCTTTTGAGGAGAAGTTGGAAAGGAAAAGGGGAAAGGGTTTTTCTACAAACTGAGCCTATGGGGAGATTGCAGTTCCTCCCACTGGCTCTATCTGTAGCAAATACATTCCTGGCAGCCACAGCCACATGCCTCTAGCAGCAGGCAGCAAAGAAATTCCAGCTTGTCCTGTGTAATTCTTGTTCTTGCTTTGCTTCCAAGCTACAAGCAGTGGCCACAACCCATGTGAATTTGTCATGAAGCTGAAAATTAAAAAGAGACAGAAAAAATGTCTGAATACGAGCCACCCGATTGCATTTGGCATTCATTCCATGGACCACTGGAGCTATAGAGCTCTGCTCTCCTTCCTTCAGAGATTTGGGGTTTTGAGGCTGGAGTACCAGATGTGTGTTCTGCCTTCTCCTCTTCACTCCATCACCCCTACATCTCTTTCCCAAGGCCTTGCCTTTCTGTATCACAGTAGCTAAAATTCCCTCTCTGTAGCTGTGTGGCCTGAGAAGACCTTTAGAGGTAATAGAGCAGAGTGTCCTGAAACCAGAGAAAAAAAGAGACACGTCACGTTTCCAATACCATCCCTATTGCGTAGGCTTAAGAACAGCATTTTTCACTCTGGGCACAGTTTTTTTGACCTAACCGATGCACTGAAGTTACAGATGTTGTAACTGTCCTTTACAGTCCAACAATATACCCACCATGCACTTGAGAGTGCGATTTAAGCATTCTAGGATCCTTTTTTTTTTGTGTCTCTCTGCAAATTTCCAGGCTGCTCAGTTAGAAGAGAGGAAGTAGGAGCTTACATTATAAGCATTTGCATAGTTCCTGGTTTAATTAGCACTCAACACTCCCTTGATTAGCGTGTTCAGTCCCAGTCTATTGGAACAACATGTCCTTAAGCTTCCCTGTAACTATTCCCTCCCCTGTGCTAGCAGCACTGTGGGCCACTCTGATGTTGAGCTCCTCAGCACTGTGGGAGTGAGCTCACATGAGAAGGGCTGTGGGACCCTGAGGATCTGCTTTGTGCTGACATGGGGAGCATACAGGTCTCCTAAACTGCTGATCCCATGTGTGGCAATGGGGTGCACAGTCTGCTGCCAGCGTGCACTTGTCTTTCCTCATGTAAATGCTCACCACCACCTGGCTGAAGGCACAGAGGAGATGATAAAAGGGAATGCTGCAAATGGAAAGGAGGCAAAGACAATGAATTTCGACAGTTGAGATCTATCGGTTTCAGAGATACTTGAGATGTCAGCATCCAGGGCTTGCCATGCCCCTAGGACTGTGTAGAAATTTGAGAACAGCATGGAGCCTGTGTCAATGAACCCCACTGAGAGCATCAGATAAGGTGGGCTTAGCTCCCTGCTCACACCGCTTCTCAGCTTCTGGGCTGAAGCTGCCTTTATCACAGACAAATCAGAGCCTGGATTTGCTCCCATTTTCTCCCACCCACCCAGGGCCACCAGCTTTGCCAGGGACATCAGCCCACAAGCTCATCACTGCTGCCCCTAGGTGAGCACTCTGCTCCTGGCACTTGGACACACTAACATCAGCCTGACAGAGTTTGGGTTTTCCCTTCCTCACTGCAAGAGGGAAGGGGCCCTGTGGTCCCCCTGCCCACTGCAACGCTCCAAGCCACGCGATGCTGACACAGTCCCTGCCTCAAGCCCTGGCTGATGCACCCAACCCCACTCAGTTCTCCAAGAGAGAGCCCTGCTCTACGACATTTTCCCTGGCGCACCACCAAGATGCTCCCAGCTGTGAGCTTCTGCTTTCTCTCTTGCCCTTCTTGTAGATAAGGACAGCTTGCCCAGATGGCTGTAACACACGGCTGGAGGGCAAAGGTTGCCCTTGAGGAGCCTGCTGGTTGCGAGGGATCTGCCAGGCTCTGGGGAAGCTCAGCTGCAGCTCTTCAGCTGCAAACTGAGCTGGCAACCTGATTCCTCCGCACTGTGCAGAGCGCGAGATATTCACCCATTTTCCATGGCTCAGGATTTTTGTTTCTAAATACAGCAAATAAGTCCAATAAAACCAGCAGCCTTGCCTTATTTATCTTCATTCCTATTTAAAGGCCCATAACATTCTCAGCTAAAAAGGTGGCTCTATTTTTCTTTGAGCGCTTTTGCCAGGGATGACAATTAAAGACAGACTAACTTCTAAGGAGGGCTTTGTTACACTGAAGATTTTTATCATCCTCAGGAGGATTCAAGGCTATGAATCACTCGGTTCCCCAGAAGTTTAGTACCTGCTGCCATGAGGCAAACACATTTTATCTCAAGTGCATTAGTTTGACTCACTGCAATAAGCGTAGCTTGTCAAGGCACAGTTGTTCCAATCCTAAAGCTGTTTTGCTTAATATTACGTTGAAGTGTGATCAGGTTCTCTGAAATACCGTTGAGCAAGTTCATTTCCTTGGAAGTCATCCCAAGTTCACCTCCCTGCTCCCTCTGTCTAAGAGCTGAACTTCTCTCTCCAGAGCTCAGTTTCCTCAGCACCCTTTGCCCTCATCAAGGAGGGGCAAAGCGACTCTGACCAGCAGTGCACAGTGGCACAGCCCCACACATAACAGATTTTGCCTTGAGCCCAGGCGAGCTCCCAGCCATAGACTGGATGTTACACGTCCCCAGGGGCTGTCACACTCCAAAAGACAGCAGCAATAACAATGCTGTAGTGTAGGCACACAAGCTCACAAGTGAGCAGAATTTCTGTTAGGTTAGTGGACAGGGAATAGAAAGTGCCCACCCTGGCTGGAAGGGAGCAGGGCAGGGGATGCCGGAGCAAGCAGAGTCTTCCTGTTGTTTCTCAGCAAGGTCACTCGAGTTTCTCCCATCAGCTATTCCGGCCATTTCTCTTGGCTGGAGCTTTCTCTGCCAGGAGGGCAGAGGTTTAACAGGAGTGGAGCAATGCTCTGAGCCTTTGGAGAGAACTTGTTCACAGGCAGGAAAGACCTTTGGCTCCAGCACTGCTGCATATTCATGGCAAGGGGAAGAAGCTTGGCTTTGACGGGAGCTCAGCAGCCTCAGGTGGACCTGGCAGAAAACCCTGCATTTATTTTTCTGAGCAACGTGCAATGCTCTGATTCCACAACAGGCATTGTTCTCTCTGCCACATAAAAGAATAGCATCCCCACGCTTGCTGTGACCCTTTTATGAGGCAGAATTAAGCCCATCAGTGGGTGCATCTGTGGAGCCTGCACTGGTGACACTGCTGGGCCAGGAGACAAAGGCAGACCGTGAGGATGGCCATTAGAAAAACCCCAGGGAAAAAATTACCACTGGTGCAATGTGCACAGGGAATGGAAACTGAAAAAGAAGAAAAAGAGAAAAGATTTTTTAAAAGTACACGTATTTTGTTCTTCTACAATGTGTCATTTGAAATACAAGGCAGTATTATTTCTCACCCTGTCTATCATGAGCACATTTCCTCTTGAAATGTCTAGGTTTGCTATGAAGTTATAAAGTAATTTAAAACACATATATGAAAATTCATATGTCTGTTTACAGATATTCCATAAACACACTTATATCTGTATTTTCATGCATTTGGCATGTTAATCTTCTTCCGATGTGAGCTTTTGGTATCACGTTCACATCATTTCCAGAATTATCAGTGAAGCTTTGAAAGACAGGCAATCCCCTACCATGCAGCTATAAATCAGTGAAAGAGGAGGTCCTTATGGAGTCTCAATTCCCCTCCTTCACAGATTCCCAGTGCTTGGTTAAAGATTTGTATCTCTTTGCAGTGGTCACCAAAAATGATGTTGTTTTCTCTGGAAAGTGACAGTTTTTCTCAGGCAGCAGACCTTTAAATAGAAATCCCCCTTATTCACAACAAAAGAATGTTTTATCATTTGTTATACATCAAGCCTTGGTGCTTATGCAGGATTTGGAATCTGCTTTTCCAGACCTCGTTAGTTCAATCACACAGCCTTTCAATGTCTGTTCTCCCAGGGAATTGGGAAGGGGGATGGAAAATACCCACTGTGACCCAGTCCTGCAGGCCGGCTGCAGGAATACCCCTTGACTTGTTCTCATAGACCACCAGCCTGCTCTGTGGAGTCACCTGCTGCTGGTGGCTGTTGCCTTTGTCTACTTTACTTGCTTCAGGTAAATAAACAGAAGATGATGCATTTCCACCAAATCTAAACATTTTTGGTTGCCTCTCCATAACTTCCAAGCCGTGGAAGGGTCTGGAACACAATTCTTATGAGGAGTGGCTGAGGGAACTGGAATTTTTCAATCGGAAACAGAGGAGGTCTTATAATAAGGGAGACCTTATTGCTTTCTACAGCTCCTTGACAGGAGGTTGTAATGAAGCAGAGGTTGGCCTCCTCTCCCAGGTAACAGCGATAGGATGAGAGGTGATGGCCTCAAGTCATGCCAAGAGAGGTTCAGCTTGGAGATTAGGAAGAATTTCAGCTCAGAAAGAGCGGTTGGGCATTGGTACAGGATGCCCAGGGTGGTGGGGCAGTCACAGCCTCTGGAGGTGTTCAAGGAAAGGGTAGATGTAGTACTAAGGGACATGGTTCAGTGGGCAATAGTGGTGGTAGAGGGATGGTTGGACTAGGTGATCTTAGAGGTCTCTGCCAACCTTAATGATTCTATGCTTCTATGGAATTTATGCATAACGAATGTGTAGAGAGGGAGTTTTCCTTTAAATATTTTCCATGTCTGCTGTGCAGGCATCAAAGATGATAGCACAGTGAGTGCATCCAATGTCCAAACACTACAAACACTGCCAGGGTTGGTCCTGGCTCTGGGGGCAGCCTCCTGCCCCCAGAAACCCCTCAGACAGGGGCAGGTGAGGGGAGTGTTGCCTCTTGCCACATCCCATCTCCCCGAGGATAACGGGAATCACGGTAGCTGGAGCAGGAGGGGGTTAAGGGCTGTTGCTGCCTGTATTCATGTCAGCCAGTTTGCATTTCTAGATGCACAGATCCCAGAGTCAACCATCACCGTGGGATCAGAGTATCTATCACAAGGAACAACAACAAAATTATCTCTTTGCCAGCACTGCTGGCAGGAACAAGATTAGACCAGTTATTTCTATTACTGGTTTTATTTTGTTTTACACTGTTCGGGAGAGCTATCAACTCCATCTGTGGAAGTGTGATGTGATTAAACCAAGGAGTTATGCAGAAATGAAGACGAAGGGCTTTGCCTGTTGTTTGAAGGCGAAGTTCATCTTTATTTGGTCTGGCAGCTCAATCTAGAGAGCTGAGCTGGCTCCTGCCATCAGGGCCAACACCACCACTGTGTGAGGAGAGACTGGGAATGGCTTGAAGTGGAAGAAGGAAGTGGAACAGCTGGGAAGCAGTGTGGGGAGCAGAGCTTTGGAAATACAGTCTGTTATATGGCATTTGGGACATTTGTTTCCATCTCATGAGCAAACCCAGGGACCTGAGGTGGAAGAACGAATGATGGGAGATCTTGTGCCATTTGCATTGACTGTAGGACAAGCAGAATAACAAAAAAAGAGCACTCTTCAAATGGCCATAGAGGAGGGAAGAGTAACAACATTGATTAATTAAGAAATACAAATTGCTCAGTTAAAGGAGGGCTCATTAGCACCACACAGAGCATTATACGCTGTGAGGAAAAAGGAACATGGGGCCAGAGGGGACTCCTCACTGTGTGACCAGTCCCCTCCAATGGAACCACTGGGGTATACAGCTCTTTTTGAAAATAAATCTTGGAGGAAAAAAAAAAAAAGGATAATCTTGTCCCTTGTTTCTGGGCCCTGTTGGAAGGCTGCTCAAGTCCTTGAAGGAAACGTGCTCCCTTTGCAGCAAACAAGCAAACACAATTTGCTTTGTTTATCTGCTCCTTCTGTTTTCCCACACTGGTACAAAACTCCCCTGCTCGTGCTCAGACATCCCCTTCCAATGGTGCATGCAGATACCTGGGGGGACATAAGGCGCTGCTTGTCTTCATCAGGTGAAGAGCAGTCAGGATGGGGTGCTGCGTCAGCACCACGAGAGAGAACCAGCAAACTGCAGTGCCAAACGGGCATTCAGAACTAGAGTCAAATTAATGACTTCCAGGATTCTGACATTTTGTTTTTGTACTCCAAATGGCTCCAAAGAGGACTGAGCAGGGAGGTGCTGATGCAATTCTTCTTAAATGAGAGAAGAAATGTGGACTCATGTTAGGGACATGAAGTAACACCAGGCCATATAAAGCTTGTACTGTGGTGGGAAGGTACATTTCTGAGTAGAGATTGACCCAAATGTTCTCAGCATTGGAGGCTGTTGTATCTGCCACCCAGAGAATTAAGAAAGGCTTTAGAGAGGTGATAGTTGGGCTGCAGCCTCAGATCTTCCAAACTCAGCAGATCCTCTTGTGATGGGAGTAGTCCTGCCCCAACCAAAGCAAAGACAGGAGGGTTTCTATCATCACTCACCTTCAGCACAACCACCCCCTGGGTACCACAGCACCAGGCAAGCAGGTGCCCTCCTCAGACCCATGGCTATACACTGAGCTGCGGGGTGGTGTAGATGGGCATAGCCATGCTGGGAAATCTGCAGGAAAGGATTCAAGGTCCAGAAAGAGAAAGAAAGAAGGAGAGGCATTTTCAGATTGCTGTGTGGAGCTGCAAGTAAGACACAAAGGAAAGGGAGCTCTGGGTTCCCACCTCATTCCCTGGATTTCTTTCTGTTTCACTTGGTAGACAAATCATTCCAAATCCATAGAGAGGAGACTCATAATTTCCACTCGAGAAATGTACCTCTATTCTCAGCAAACACAGCTTGAATGAAGAACCAGAGGGGGAACACGAGATGGGGAATTATTTGCTACAAGAAAAGGGTCCTCAGACCTGCAAAGACAAGCAGCTCCAGGCTCCAAGCACCTAAAGAAGAGAACTGTGATAACCAGGGAATGACCTGAGGAATAGGGAGATTGCTTTTACATTTGGTAGATGAACAGACTTTTTTTCCAACTTACAATGTTTGTGTTTCACTAAAGCTTTTTTCAGAGCTTGGGGAATAATAATGAGCTATTATTTGCAGATCAGTAGGATATCAAATCTCCAACCACTTTATAGAAAGGTATTAAAAGAAAAGGACTGAGAAGCATGCAGTTATATGTTCCCCTTGCTTGAGAACAAATAGATCCTCAGCCAGAGCCTGGAGAGAATATCACAGCATAATGTCCTGCACCAGTGACCTAGTGAACTGACCAAGGAAAGATGACTGAAATGTGAGATGGTATCTGTTTTTCCTTGAGTAGAAAGGGCTTTGTTCTGACCCTCTTTTCCTCTTTATTTTGGGTTCAGAAAAGAGCCTGGCAGTTTGTGTGAGGTGATTTCTTTTGAATATGGCCCAGGGTCACAAAGGTGATCAAAAGACTAGAGCATCTTTCATATAAAGAGAAGCTAGAGAGCTGGGACTGCTCATCACAGAGAAGAGAATGTTCAGGGGCATATTTTAAATATGCATGAATTCTTGATGGAGTGAGAAGTGATATCCTGACTCTTCTCAGCAGCGCCCACTGACAGAACAAGAGACAGTGGGCACAAGTTAAGACACATAAATTCCATATGAACTTTGTTTTACTGTGAGGATGGTTGAACACTCGAAAAGGTTTCCCGAATTGATTGTGGAGACTCCACCTGTGGAAGTAACCAAAATCCAACTGGACACAGCCCTGGGTACCCTGCTGGAGCTGGCTCTGCTTTAGCAGAGGAGTGGAGGAGGATTGACTTGGCGATCTCAAGAGGCCCTTCCCAACCTAAATGATTCGGAAATGACAAAGGTTCACATCCACAGGAGGTGACTGGGATCCCATATCCCACTGGTTTCATCATGGGTAAAGCCTGGCCTACAGCTGCTAACAGGAATTCATTCTCTGGTTTTCAGGAGAATCTCTACTAAATCCCACACAGCTCCTGCAAGAATGACTCTTCCTACAGAGCAAGCAGACCTTACAATCCCAGGACCATGGTGAACTTTGCAGTTGTAAAGAGAGCAGATCCAGCTATGTCCTCTCCAGATGCATGAATGGTCCTAGGACAACTGCATCCATGTCTTTGTGCAAAGGACAGCAGGGTCCCTGGATATGTAGTACCTGCTTTACCAGAAATATCCCTGACTCTGCTTTGTGAGGTTCCCACAGACCCTTGGCACAACATGGGCTCTCCCCAGTGTGGCCCAGTTAGCACTAGCTGAGCTACAGCAGCAGCCCTGACAGGGGAAAGCAAAGCATGGTATCACAGCAGTTTGTGCTGCCTATTGCTTTGTTTCTGAACATCATAATTACAGTCCCAGGGTGATACTGTCAAGCTCAGAGTTAGTAATTTTTCTGCAGCTATTAGAGCTGAATACTTAATCCGGAAAGAAAACATCAGAACCCCCTCTGAGGTAGACATCAAACTCTTCACTTAAAAGAGTAAATGTCCCAAGAATGTGGCTGCTGGCCCAGGACACCATGCTGTGGTCAACATGTGTCCAGCAACTGAGGCGTGAGAGGAGGATGTGCACACATGCCTTGGTACCATCACCAGCAAAAAGCACACAGAGCCAGTGAGCCCACACACACTACGAGGGAGAAAAATCTGCTGTTTGCCACACAGACAGCCCATGGGGAGGATGTGAAGGGTGGGAGGGAGGGCTGGCATTCAGCATACAGGCATCAGCTGCATGGGGAATGTGTTGGGAAAAGGGAGAAGAAAGGAGACCAGCCTGTGGGAGTTGGTGCATTCCGTGGAAAAGAGGGGAGCACGCTGGGCAGGATGGCTTAGTGGGGGAAACTGAGGCAGCAGGAAGACCAAAATGGGGAATAAGATGTGAAGAGCTGAAAGAGGGAGAGCAGAGGTGTCAGAATGAGTGCTGCAAAGCACTGAAGGTGGCAGGAAGGGGAAACGAGGCTGGGGCAAATGACATGACAGCACTTTAATAGATCAGCCGTGGTCTCCTGCTGCCCTTGTTCAGCTCCAGGCTCAGTAGATCTCTCTAGGCCATTGTGATTAATTCACCAACAAACACAGCTGCTGCAGCCTAGACCCCCTCCTTGGCACCGGGGATACAGAGTGGGGTGCCCACACTTCCAAGGGTTTGACAGTAGCAGCAATTAATGACCAGATTGATATTTATTTTCAAAGCTATGCCCTGCTGGGCATTCCTCCGCTTTCATAGGCCCAGCTCTTTGCACAGATGAGATTTTATTGGTGTGAGATGACTTCTGGTTGTTTATGGGTTTTGTTTTTCCAGTTTGGAGGATTTATTACAAACAATTTCTCCAGAAACTGCGACTAATGAAAATTTCCATTCTGTGTAGTGTAATTTGAAAGCGCTGGTGGGGAGAAACCAAGCAGAATATTTCATGATTTTTGTCTTTTTCTCCAGATCTTCCACTTCGTTTTTTTTTTAACTGGAAGATGGAAGGCGCTGCCTCTACTTTCCGTGGCCGTGACGATGTGTAGAAAGCCCTTCTTGTAGAGAGACAGTACCAGTACACCTGGAACACAACAGTGCTGAAGAGTCATTGCAAACACTTCTTTTTATGAGTGAAAAAGTTTTTATTTCTATTAGTTGCTTTCCCAGTTGTTTCTGTGGCTTTCTCACTGAGGGAAACATAGAGCAAGCAATACAAGAATTGAACTTTTTGGTTTGAAAACACAGCGAAAGAACACCCTGCTCCAAAATGAAAACGCTGGTTTTGTTTCCAGCTGTTGCCTGGAAGCTTAAATGCAGAGCATTTGACAATTTTGTCTCACTTAGAGGTTTCCCCTGGGAAAACCTCCCCATTTTCAATCAGTTCAATTTTTTGAGCTTCCCGTGTCACTAAAACCTCCGCTGACAGCTTGCTTCATGGCAGGAGCCAGCTGGAGGGGTTTTCATAATCCTTATTGTGAATTGTCACCGTCACAGAGCAAACCCACCGCTCCCTGCTCTGTCCTCACTGACAAAGGAGAGTAATTGATTCCTGTAACATCCCACCCACTGTTTGTTTCAAACCCTCTGTACCAGAGATTGATTTTAATGAAGTGTTCCACTTTTACACAGATGAAATGCATCAAATTAAGTTTTTGAGTGTGAAATGACTTTTATCAAACGCAGCCAAACAAAGGCTGTCAGAGCAACCACCATATGGTCTGAAGGAATGGAGAAGGTAGAGGACATTGCTATCTCTTGCAAAAGATTCAGATCTGAACTAGGATCATGTTTATCCCACATATCACTGAATCTGCACATTGTTGTACCAGCTACAAAGTCTTCCTCATTTTGACTTAGGGCTTTCCTGGCAAGGGGATACAGGTGATAAATAATTTCACTTTTTTTCCAGATAGCCTTGTTTCTAGGTGTCCAGTGCTGATTTCCCCATAAGTTTCATGAAATCTGGGTTTGGTTCCTTATCCGTCCAAGTTTTAACAAACAAATGTCCATATAACTCAGAAAAACATGTAAAATTTGCTGATGACAATGTGCTTTACTTCTAGCACAATGAACAAAGACTGAACAGGGAGGATTACAGAAGGACTTGAAAACCAGTCAGTGAAGTCATGTGGCATGGAACAGGCTGACAGAGAGGTGGTGGGAGCCCCATCTCTGGAGACATTCAAGGTCAGGCAGGACAGGGCTCTGAGCACTGATGGAGCTGTGGGTGTTCCTGTTCATTGCAGGGAGTTGAACTAGATGACCCTTAAGGGTCTCTTCCAACTCAAACCATTCTGTGATTCTAAAATTCTATGTGAATCATTGTAGAGTCATCTGCTTGAAGAAAAATGGTGCAAACTTCACAGGCAAAACAGTGAGCTCTGAGCTGCCCACTGTGGCATGGGAAAGAGCCCTTATTAAAGTATGTAATCGTATAAAAATTGAAAAGGTTAAACCAGAACTAGAAGATGTTCAAGGAGCAACTGAGAAGATGAAAGATGCAGAATGGCTTCAATACCTATAACATCCAAGTAGCTGTGAAAGTGTGAACTGCAGCAGGTGGCTCAAAAACCCAGAACTATCTAGAGGTAATGGGCAAGAACAGATTTCTTTGTCAGCAGTAAAGGAGACTGGGGCCATTAGCTGAAGCTAGTAAGAGACAAGTTCAGGACACATTTAAGATGCTGAAGATGGAGGTACCCTATGCAACAGAAAGCAGAGTTCAGGATCTTGCAGAAAATCTATGGTGGCTACAATAAGAAAAAAAAAAAGCAACCTCACAAAATAATAGAAAGGCTTAGGTTGGAGGGGACACTAAAGATTACAGAATCACAGAATCATTAAGGTTGGAAAAGACATCTAAGATTATCAAGTCCAACCATCATCCCACCCCCACCATGGCCACTAACCATGCCCCTCAGTGCCACGTATCCACGGTGCTTGAACACCTCCAGGGAAAGTTACTCCACCATCTCCCTGGGCAGCCTGTGTTAGTGCCAGTTCTCTTCCAGTTCTCTTTCTGAGAAGAAATTTTTCCTAACATCCAACCTGAACTTCCCTTGGTGTAACTCAGGACTGTTACCTCATTGCAGGTTTAGAAAGGGATGGAAGGAAACAAGCAAAATGTCCACTACCAAAGGGACACCAAAGCTACCCCTGTTGCCTCAATGTACAGCTCTGACTTAGCAGACCCCGTCCTGCATTGCCTGGCTCAGGAAGACACAGAGGGTTAATGCCAACAGCAACCTAATAGGGTTTGGGAAACAGTTCCCCAGATTTATACAGTGTGGTTAAAGCTGAGCTGGACATGAGGTGATCCTCATTGGGCAGGCAAACTTAATGGCCAATGTCATTGCATCGGCCCTTTTCCATGAAAAACCCTGCACCTTAGGTACTATCAAGTGCTAATTTGTTAAGAAACCCTTAATCGAGTGACAGTTAATTATTGACAGATTTGAACTACTTTATCTCTCAATCAAAACCTGGCTCTTTCCCAAGCAGCAAGCAATTCAGCATCCACAGAAAGTTAAATGTGGCCACGTGCAAGCTTTTATGCTTTTGAGTGATGCTTTCCCTTCCTCATGCCAGCTTCTGCTAAAATTTCTCTCTGAAGGAGCCAGTGATCCCCTGGTGATTACCAGCCCATGTCAAGGTGCTTATCCTGCTTAATCTCACTTAGCAGAGTGGGAATTGCCAAGGAGACATCCATCTGTGGCTGCTTCTGATAAGAGGTGTCCAGTGTTAATAAACAGGCTAGCTCTATACTTCAGCAGGACCTTCCTTTTCCAGACAGTCTTCCTTTAAACCCCCTGCCATGGGCAGGGTTGCCAGCTGCTAGATCAGGCTGCCCAGGATCCCATCCAACCTGGCCTTGAATGCCACCAAGGCAAATTGTCTTGACCTCTTAAGAATTAATGTAGTATAGAATTATTCTGCAACCACTGTAGCATAGCATTTCCTTTCACTAATGTAGGAAAAGTGAATATAAGCACTCACATCATAGCATCTACCCACCAGAAGGCTCTAGTCATGCTGCATTTTAGCTTTCATCATTCCACTGTTTATTTCCAAGAACACCTGTCAGTGGATTATACTGTAAAGCTGATGAAAAAGAGACTTGAACTGAAGTTTGTTTCAGTCATACTAAAACAGGTGCACATGAACAAAATACTGATTTTCTTTCCTCAGAGGAACCCAGAATCAGAAGTCCCAATTTTCTGTTGCACATACCCTGTGTCCACATGCAATTAGCTGAGTTCTTGTGCTAAACTTCACTCCTATCCACAACATTCAGTTTCCACCAGAGGATTCTGATCTGCCACAGGAAGCAGAAGGAAACACTTGTAGATTTCTTTATCATAGCGCCAGAGGGAGTGAATATTGCAGGTTAAAGTGCATAGTTCTACACTGATCTCATCACATAAAATTTGGATCAGCTGCTCAGATTGGAGCAGCAATGATTGCTATGAGATCAAGGTGATTGTTACAGAAGAAAATCAGGGCATTGGATGCATCATGTATCTAAGACACCAAACTGGTGGGCAACACGTGGGACACAAAGCTCTGAAGGTCTCCATTGCTCTCCAGATACATCATCTACAAAGAAGGTGATGATCACATACCAGATATCTAGGGTGGATATTATATGTTACCACCCTAGATATCTGGTAGTAGCCTACTACAACAATTATAACCATTATCAGCTATTGCTGTTTCGAACTAGTGAAAAAAGTCTTCAGTTTTCCAGCAATCTGAATTAATCTCATTTCTTAAGAAAAATATTCTGCAAACTTATTTTGAAAAGGTAGCGTTAAGGGCTGTCTTCCAAGACTGCGGTTCCTTCATGACCAGTTGACATTCATCAACTCACCCATCAGCGATCTGGAGCAAGACGAGGAAAAAAGAAGTCTGCTTTGGGTTAGAAGATAGGCCCATTTAATCTTGCATCCTGCATCTAGAGAGGATCAGAATGCAACCTTAAGTATGGGGCAGTTATTTCTCTATGTTCTCTTCTTTGCTTTCAGTCTGTAGCTTAGGGAGTTTTTGAATGAGAGAATGTAAATTACTGCTTCACAGGACTTCATTTTTTTTTTCAGTTGCTTCTTTAATTCCAGCACAATTTTGATGTTCACAACACCTGGCAATAAAGCATTCTGGAGTTTAAGCTGAGTGAAAACATAATCTCCTTATTCTTAGTTTAATCTGGTTGATGCATGTTACCAGTGATTCCTTCTTGGTTTTAGGTTGTGAGAAACAGACTGATTGTGCCCTATTCATCAGTCTCATGCCACTTCCAGTCTAGAGGAGTGTTACTGTCCCCTTCAAGACGTTGCTCTTCCTGGTGAAAGAGCTCCCTTCAGTTTCATCTTTCCCCTTATGGAGATCACTGTGTACTTTTAAATATCCTTCTTGCTGTTCTGCCTATTTTCCTAGCTCAATGCCTAGTTCTGCTTGATCTTGTTAAAAGTTTTTGGATAATCCATGTATACCATATCAACCAAGTCACCCTGCTCCACATGCTCCTTTGCTCCTTTAAAGAGCACTGGCGGGTCTGTGAAACATCACATCCTCTGATATATGCTATACAGATGCCTTTACTTTTTATCGTATTTATCCAGAAGCCTGCAACTTCCAAACCCCAATGGGGATTGTTAACTATTCTATTCATTAATTTGAGACAGTTCCTCCAATTCACATCCCATAAAGAAAAGTTCCACCGATATAATTTCCCTAAGCTCCCTCGCAGCAAACATCAATATGAAGAATTCGTTTAGCTTTTCTGTTCTCACCTTATCTTCCTTAGGCTGCTCTTTTCATGCCTCACTCATCCACTGGCCTTGTAGCCTCCCTGGCAGTCCTCCTGCTGATGACGTGTTTCCAAAGGATTTATTATGAGTTTTTATACTGTTAGCAAGTTGTTCTTAGAAATATTTCTTGGCCTGCCTTATTATGATTTTACATTTATCTTGCCAAAGCTTATGCTCTTTTCTATTTTCCCCATTTAAATATAGCCCATGATTTAGGACTTGCAGCAAGCTAACGCTTTGTGATGTAAGTTATACTGTGGGGAAGGAGCACATTTGATCTTGACAAGGAATGTTGTCATGGTATCCCTCAAAACCCACATTAAAGGTAATGTATGCCAAACGTGCTATCAATCCCAGAAATACCAGCTTTCGTGTCGGTGTTTTGATGTGAGTGAGTAGCGCAGTGTCAAAGCACCATCTATGAAACTCAAGGCTAGAATTTACCCAGTCATGGTGCAGAACATGACATACAAACCAATAGCCCTCGATTCCCTTTTTACGTCAAATTAATCACACCCTAGAAACGCCCACAACTCTTTTGAATCCAAGGGAGTCAAAAGCAATGTGCTCAGACATATCCACACCACAAGTATCAGCATGGAGGACATGCCTCTCCCCCTGAGACGTTCATATTCCCCACCATGTTCCATGTTCAGGAACTCTAAACACCTTGAGGAATGAACTTCAGGCTGAATCATTCACAGAAATCCATGGGGAGAGCAGGAGGAGGGCTTTACCTCAAACAGGAGCTCTAACAGCAGCTGTGTATGAAGATTATATATGTTCCTAGACTCTATCATTTTTTTTCTTTTTCGTTTCTTATTTTTTTTTTTCTGCAGGAAATTTTAGGCTAAAGAGTTCTTGCATAAAAGCCAGATCCCCCAGGGTGATATTGGTTAAATGTTCTGACAGCTTGAATGCTGCCTGATGGAGGACGAGGCTTCCCAGAGCTCTGCTATCGCACTGTAACTGGGTTGCCTATATTTGAACTTCTTAATGCACTTTATCTCCACCCCAACTTTTCCGTGAGTTCAGGGTGACTTCAAGGTGACGAGGAAGCAGAAAGGTTTTCTGCTCAGTGAGGCGTGGTGGCCTCCACCTGAGATGCTGTGCTTGCTCTCACAGGGCCACACTCAACACAGGAATGAAGCAAAGGAGGAGAACTGCAAAAAAACAGCACTGGCCAACCTGGGAGCTGCAGTGCTCAATCCAGCCCACTTCTCTTCACACAGGAGCATTTTTAAAGACGCAGAAATCCTTTCTTCTGAAAGGTGTGTTCCTTTGACATCTTGTGTGCTCCCATGTCCTGTCTCCTCTGCCAGGTCTTCAGGAGGAATGCCAACTAGCAGCACCTGTGCTGAATACACTGTAACCAGCCAGGTCTGTGACATTTTTTATCACACCAAGCTTTACACAGGTAGGGGAAAGTGTCCTTCATCACAGGAAGATCAGATGTAGAACTTTTGCATGCTTACTCTATGCCAGGGTCAACAGTGTCTCCTTCACTACCCACCCTCTTCCTATGTGTTATAACAACAATGTCACCCATCTAGCTCTCCATACCAAAGGATTCAGGAAAGCCTCCCCATCACCACCGGGACATTCAACTCATATCCCTGCTGTCCAAAGGCTGCAGGGTCTCGGGGAGCTTCAGGACCCTGTGGTATTGCAGTGGGTGCTGCCAGTGTCTGCAGAGAGCAGCTGCCTTACTGCACAGGCAGGTGTATTTAGAAACAGCCCTATTTCACGTGGTACTGCAGTTTATCTGGGAGATGTATTCTCTGTAAATGAAAAATCCATACGAGAAAAACGTCTGCTTACCTAGGAACTGGGATTTCATCCAGGGTACTACCAAAACGCTCCCGAGGAAACAGCTTCATCTGATTTTGCTAGCAGAAGGTAAGGATATGGAAAGGTTGGTTCATAGAATCATAGAATCATCAAACCATTTGAATTGCAAGGGACCCTTAAAGGCCATCTAGTCCAACTCCTCGCAATGAACAGAGAAATCTACAGACAGAAGGAAGAAGGTTCAAAGGAAGAAGAGCACCAAGAAATCTCTGCCAGCACTGATGCGCATTTGTCAGAGGAACTGGCGTCCATCAGACAAGTTTGGAGTGACAAGAACAGCTCCAGGGTCACTCCATGAAGCCCCAGTGGCAAGATGAGATCATTTAGGAATCGGATGAGGCACAAATCTACCTACAGCATAGCTCAGCCTGAGCTGTAGTGGCTCTTCTGGGTCATGGGAGACATAGGGCAAATGTCTCAGCTGAGGGCAACAAGAGCAAATCTTCCCTTCACACCTCCGGTGGCAAATAACAAGCTGGTTTCTGACAAATAACCCTAAAAAAGGGCTGGTGGGCAGCATTTAACAGGGCCATCCTCTTCCCTAAACGGCAAGCAGCTGATGCCCAAAGCTGCTTCAGCCATGAGGGAGAGGAAGACTCCCAGGGGCTGACAGCATCTTCTGGGAGCTTTGAATCATCCTGACAAACCAGAAGCACCTCGGGGCCGTCTGTTGACGCCAGCAGGGCCTTCTTAAAACCAAGCAATCCCCCTGCATATGCTTCTCAAAGCAGTTCTCTAGCCTCCTTCACACTTCCAAATCTCGTTTTCCATGGCTGCTCAGAACAGAGAGGAAGGAAATTTCAAGGACTTTAAACAACCATTTGCAATTAATTCGGTGAAGCCTCTCCAGGCAATTAGTGCTGGAGGCTCCCGGCGCCCCGTGCTCCCAGCATCAGACCTGGGCTCTGTCTGCTACATTTGCTCAGCACGGGGAGGGAGTTGCTGTACACAATTAAGTAGCCCAAGCACTTAATTTAAAGTGAAGTGAAAATAAATGGGTGACCGTAATTAGTTATTACAGTTTATTAGCGGCTCATATCCTTTGGCAGATACTGTCTTTATTCAGTATTTAATGGGATTAATAACTTCTTAAGTAGGCATGTGACAGCAAAGAACAGTTAAAGTTTACTACTGGGAGACAGAAGCTCTCTTGCCTCTTCCTTTTTTTTTTAAAAAAAAAAAAGAGGGATATTTTCTCAAGTGTCTCCTATAATATTTGTCGACTAAATCAATATGCCATCAGGACAAGCAAACAAATAGCAGCAGCTCTTTTAGCTCCCCCTGCATGGCTGTGATTTTCAAGTCACACTGCATCAGCCACAAATCCCACCTGGGGCACGTTGAGTCCCCTGAAGCCTCTCAGCCAAAATGCCCCAATCTGACATATCCTGGAGAAGCCCCCAGCCTCATCTCAGCCACCCATAGGATCGACCAAAGCTCCCACACCACTGTGACACAGCGTGCAGCTCATCTGGCAGCTGACATTGATCTCAGTGCACACAGTGAGCTCTTTCTGGCTTATCTTCGCTCCTGTCACCTAACTTGATTTTGTTTACCATCAAACAGACCTTCTTTCTATCTGTAACATCATGATTTACTGTTGTACATCAAGATAACTTAGTTTTTAGTTGCTGTGGGTTTTTTTGTGTCTTTTCTTTTTTTCTTTCAGAGGAGTTTCTTGATGTGTTTGAGCAGACAATGCCTGTTTTTAATTGCTGTTAGGACACAGATTTTATCCTTTTTTGAAACTTGCAACAAAATCAGTGGGATAGTAAACTAACCAATGGAGAGATACCTTGGAAAAGGTTCCCTAGATATGACCATATTTGAGTGGAAGAAGATGAGGAGGGTGGTGTGAGCATACTCTTCCATGTGCCATTGTTCATTACGTCCATTTGTTGTATTTACTCTCTGCAGCAGCAGTGGACAAGCTGGTTACTAGGGTCTAATTACCAGAGGACTGATAAGGTTTTTGTGTATTGATTGATTCTTAAGATGTAAGAACTAGAGAGCTCCACTACGATGTTGATCTTCCCAAGTCAGAAAGCTGGGCAGGATTATTCAAATACAAGAGAACTGAATCAAGGGAATGCAAGTGCCTTGTGGTGTCTGTGTCGAAACACTCAGTGTTTAGCAGTGCAAACAATGAAGCAAACAGAACGGCCTCATCTGCATTTTTTCTTTACAAATCAAGAAACAACAAATTCTCCAGGCAAGACAATAGGAAGGAAGGGTTAGAAAATCAAAGCAGGGCATGTTGCTGTCTTCAAACCAAGTTGTAAGAAATTGAGGAGTGAGCCAGGAGTTCTTTAAAGATTCATTTGCCCATACTATTCCCGATTTGTCGATGAGTAAAGACATGATTTGGCAAACCATCACTGCCTCTAACCTTGTGAACTGCTTCAACCTTTGTTATTACTTCAAACTTCATCCTTGAAAGGGACCTGAGCAAGTTTAGACAGCTCATTAACTGCCCATTATTAGTGTATGCATTCCAGCAAGATTAGCATTGCAAATGACTAGCAAGGGGCTAAACTCATCCTGAATCCGATTTGCTGTGAATGGTTGGTCTGGATTCTCCTTTCCTGGAAATCCAGGGGTACAGTAGGGATGCATATCAGCATCAATCCCACAAATACAATAAGGGGATGGAATGTTACAGCCTGAAGCCAGCAGACATTGAGGAGTTCAATCCATCTCTTTATGGTCATCTGACACATCAGCATGCGCAGCAGGATTCAGCTCTAGATCAGAGCATCTGTGTCAAGCCATCCATCTGTTGGTGTCTTCTGATACCCAGGCTTCCTGTGCGTGGGGCTAGCTTCTCCACGGTGTGACTTGGTCTGTTCCAAAAATACATCTGGGAGCCTGAATCAGGCAGCAGCAAAAACACATGTAATGTTAGTTACATTACCTCACCAGGATTGCATATCTGACTTCTTTAATTAAATGTCTGTATCATATTTAACAAAGCTCTACACTTCCAGTAACATGGTGTTCTACCCTGTTTATGATTGCACTGACTCAATGTGATCTGTCAAGGTCAGTTTATAGGGATATTACTTACCAGACAAGTATGAATCCGTAAATATTTATGATCATTGGAGTAGAAAACTATTAATTAGGATCCTGTTTCGGTAATGAGTCTCCTGGTCTGAGCTGAATGTGACATGTTCTGCAGGGTCATGTGCAATCACACTGCTTGAGTGATGCAGCTGTGCTCAGCAGATGCACCTGGATGGGGATGATGCTCTACTCCTGACCCAGGTCACCTGAGCCTCTAGGCTGCAAGGCCAGGATGAAATGATCTAGTTGAGGATGGCCATTCACTGAAGGGAAGGAAGCCCATCACCTTTCTAGGGCTATTTATGACTACATCTGAATTAATGTACATAGATCAAATCCAGGGGTGTTTACCTTGAAATGCTGTAGGACATGAGACGAAGTACAAACTTTAGCAGCAACTGTGGTAGCTTAGGTGGATGTGACGGCAACGGCTCATTCAAACAGTAAACTTGTGAGCTGTCCTTTGGAGAAACACTAACTACTAAAATGGTAATATTTCATAGAAGACATTGAAATGCAAATAATCCTGTCCTGCACATCTTGCAGACAATCCACCTCCCTTCCATGCACTTTCTGAAGACCCATGAGGTTGTTTATTCAGACTTTTGCAAAGCTATTTGCTTGACTCTCCTGTTTCCCATCTGTTTGAATTTCAAAACCAAGACCCTGTCTCATCTGCTTCCCTGGGCCAGACAGCAATGCAGAATGTAAAGTTTTGCTGTGAGCTTTGGATGCACACACTTTGTTCTTTTATAAATGCTGCGTGTCCCAAAAAATGTGGGCTCCAGGGATTGTTTTATATAGCATTTATGTTTCTCAGACACATGAGAGGGCACTCACAGTCTGACAGAAGAGAAATGATGCCTCTGCCATTGAGAGGCGGGGTTTGCTGCTACATAAGCAGAAAGTAAATTAGCTCCCAAATGTGTTCACAGAGTTTCTAGTTGTCATTTCCATCCACCTTCAGAAATGTTCCTACAAGCCTCTGACCAGCAGGTTCATCAGTTACTGGTGGTGGGCAAGGACTGCAAAGGTGATCAAACATTTGCTCTCATTAAAGGAAAAGATATATGCAAGAGGTGCAGCTGAAGCACTTCCGGCTGTTATTACCAGTAAGGTCAACGAACAAACAAAAAACTTGCACAGAGCTAAGTTAAATACCTCCATTAGCCAAATGGATTAGCAGTTTTCCAACAGCTATTGGCAAGGTTCTGCAAGGATTTCATAGCAGTTCAAGAATATGAAGTAGGGAAGCCTTGCATTTCTTTATCTTCAGCCACCTTGCAAGGACCCAAAGCACAGAGAGGTTAAATGATGAGGTCATGGAAGCCATTGAAAAGGAAGTGCTCTGATTTCAGCTTCCACTTCACAGCTGTTTTCAAGCTGCTCAGAGTATGTTTAGTGAAAAAGGAAGGAAGGAAGGAAGAGGAAGGAAGAGGAAGGAGGGAAGGAAGGAAGAGGAAGGAGGGAAGGAAGGAAGAGGAAGGAGGGAAGGAAGGAAGAGGAAGGAGGGAAGGAAGGAGGGAAGGAAGGAGGGAAGGAAGGAAGGAAGGAAGGAAGGAAGGAAGGAAGGAAGGAAGGAAGGAAGGA
>NC_034425.1:1081067-1087895 GCF_002078875.1 Numida meleagris
GAAGGAAGGAAGGAAGGAAGGAAGGAAGGAAGGAAGGAAGGAAGGAAGGAAGGAAGGAAGGAAGGAAGGAGCTGCCTTAAGCAGCTCTGAAGAGCTGTGACGGTAAGAGGGCACAGCACACAGAGGCTGAACACATTCAGAAGAAACATTTTGATCAGCAGGTGATTTCAAGCAAAGTATCTGCTTCACTCAGAATTTGGGACTGATTCTTCTGTGATGTGTTCATCAACAAAGAAGTCCAGTCCTGTGTCAAGAATCACAGGATGAGCAAAGCATCTACCCAGGACAGATCCAATACAGTATGTTCAGATGACCTTCTGGACAGATAGCTGCAGAATAGGCAGGATGTCTGGAGCATCTTGGATGGCATTGGATGCCAGTGTTTCTTTGGTTGGATCCTGCAGCTGAACAGACTGCAGAGGAATGGGGTCTGTCACCGATACACTTCCACGGAGTCTGAGGTCCATCTGGAGTCCTGAATGTACGTCTTGTTTTGCTGAGCTTTGGCTTTCTGAGCCTCTCTTCCAGCTGCTGTTACAAGCCGCAGAGTCAATCAAACATTGCCCTTGACACAGCGACAGCCCAGAGGCTGCCCAGCTGCACCATTTTCACTCCTTGAAATCTCGATTCACACTGCTGTTCAACTCATGACCTCTGTCACTTGCTAAGAGGGAGTACAGCAATAAATATCTTCTGTCATTCACCTGAGTGAAGATTTCATGTGACTTCAGCATGTTACGGTCACAACAGGTTAGACAGCAATATCAGGGGCACATCCCCATCAGCCCTGAAGCAGGACAGTCCTTTGCTTTGTCTGCACAGAAGGTCAGACAAGTGGATCATGCAGGTCCCTCCCGGTCCCATTCTCTTCACATACACAGTGCAGATGCTGTCTTTCCACCCTCAAAAGACATGTCCTATTCAGCAAGGGTCAGGAAGCCATTGATACTCTAAAGCATGGGTGTCCAACCTGTTGGCTTTCCTGGGCCACGCTGAGTGAAAAGAATTGTCGTGGGTTGCATATAGAACATATAATATAGTTTACGTATGTATGTACCAAAACTTGTCTTATTTTAAAACATGTTTTATTAAAATGTAAAAAAAAAAGAGCAACAAAAAGATAAAACTAGTGGGGTATTTGACCTCGTTTTTTGTGAAACTAATGCACCAATCCAGTTTGATGGAAGTAATTGCAATTCTTAGTGAGTTCTCAAGCTGTTCTTCAGAGACTTTTTGATGAGATTTTACTCTTCCTGTGCTTCATCCTTGAAAATATTTGTTCATAAATGTACGTGGTACCAAATAGAAATGACATGAATAAGGTGTGATTGTGAAGCAAGAGGTATTTCTCTCTGGTAAGAGAGGGTTTATAATAGCCTGGTAAAGAGACATGGTCAGATTTTTGAGTTGAATATCTGATTTAAACTCTGTACATTTCATTTGAAAATTTGTAGGTTATGTATCTATACTGACTGAAAATGAAGTTGCAAATTTATCAAAAAATTGATGACTTTTTTTGGTAATCTTGAAACCTACTCTCAAAATCCTTTATTGAAACAGAAAGCAGGGCTGTAAGTTTTTCACTGTTCACAGGACTGGGTTTCGCCAATGCATCACAATGCATAAAATGATTTGCCATCACCTGACTTACCACTGCACTGCGCACTCCCCATGTCCTGATTCCTTCCCAGACAGCATTAATAGTGCACTGGTGTTCAGCAATGGGTGCACACCCAGGGCTCTCCTGATCCTTCTCACTCCTCATCCACCTGTGACTGATAGCTGAGCGCTGACAAGTGCTGACTTCCAAGCAGCCTGGCTTGGGAATTATTCTCTTTAGTCTTTAAAAGAATAAATACACTAGAAACTGCTCCAGCAAACACTGGAATTCATCTTCACATTGACTCCTGTCAATACTAGATCACACCTCTGTAAAAGGTCTTTTAATGGCTTTGGGATTAGCTAGGTCAGTCAGGAGAGCCAGTCATTGGCTTGTAGGGCCTGGAGCGTGGTGAGAGCAGACAGTGTTAGGGCATCCCAGTCACTACCAAGTGCCTGTTTCATGCTTGCACAATTCACTTTCTGGAAGCTTAAAAGGTAAATGTGACTGTTTCTTAGCAGGACAAGAAAAGGGATGTTCCTGAGCGCAAGTAGATCTCCCTGAAGATGTCTCGTCTTGACTCAGGAGTAGGATTTGTTTGGGAAGTAGAAAAAATCAATATAAACTTTGTTGAAATTTTCAGTGGAAGTGTTAGAAAGCCCAGAGATTTGGCTGATGCCAAATACATGAACACACTGGTATCTAACGTACCTAGCTGCAGCTCTCAAAGGGTGGTTGCTCAGTGGGGGTTACTTTAATTGCTAGAGGGTCCGTGAGAATTGTTTTCCTTCTTCTTGCACCTCATTGGAGAGCAGTATGGAATCAAGACTTCAGTGAATTTGGACACTTTCACTATTGCTATAGATGTGGATGGACAGAAGAAGCAGAGATCAATTGGAAGAAAAACTTTTTCCGAGCCTCAAATCCAAACAAAGACAAATGATGTATGCAGTTAAAAAGAAATCATGAGAGGAAGTACCAGTGGTGAATGAATTACTGAGTTCTTAGCTGTAGGCAGCTTTTCAATGACACTCTCTTAAATTTAGATGATTGTGTCTAAATAAAGGAAACTAATTAAACACACATTGACTAGTTTGCAAACAGCAAACAATTAACTCCAAACAAACCCCCTGCTTGAATTAGCTCAGCAGCAATGAAGAGAGCATCCTGAACAATGCCAAATATCATGCGGTCCGAAGGCTTTACTTTGCTGAGAACCATACAGACTGGAGTTATGCAAGCTGTAGTGCAACCAGGAGTGCTTTGGAGCAGATATTACCACCACACCGATGCCCTGGTCTTGCTGATTTAGTGAAATGTCAGTCCTTATAGGCACCTGGAGTACCAACAAATCTTTGCACTGGGCAGACACTGCAAATCAAAGCTCAAGTTGCTTGAAGGTGGTGTCACCCAATTATGGGGAGTTTCAGATGATGCTGTCATGGGAAAGCACAGTCTTTACTGATTCAAATGAAGAGAAGCAAGGTAACAGCTTTTTCCCCCTTGACCTCTTCCAGCCTTGATGTGAAAACATCAAGGCACCATAAATGCAGAGATGACCACCTCTGCACTCCAGGAGCCACCATTTCTCCAGATCACATGGGCAGCTCTACCTAAATTTATCCCTTGGGCATAAATGTACCTATGGGGTATTTTCCGATTGATCTCTCACTGCCTAGGATATATTTTTGTTATATTTTACTAAAACTCAGTAGAGCAATTTTCAGGGAAGATTCAGCATAAGGCTAGTTCATAGTTATGAGGGAATATGGTAATAAAATTATCTTCCCCTGCAGAAAGCTACCAGCTATATTTCAGAGCAGCCAAGCTGTAAAGCCAGCAATTTCCATGCTTACACCATTGCCTGCAGCACAGTTTTTACCTAAAGGCAGTGATGTGAGCAGGGAAAGTGGAAACAAATATAACCAAGGGCTAAAAGAGCACAATTACCTGGGAGGCCACTTACAACAGTAAAGTTGGTACATAGAAACGTGCTCGTAGCAGGACAGGAAAGCAAGATTTACACAAATTTCAAATAGACCCACTGATAGCACCTCAGCAGGTATTCACAGTGTGAATGACACATGAAGTACAAGTGGAGATGGACAGGAAAGCAGTGTTTGCAGCCACATTTTTTGAAGCAGTGTGTGGCCAAGATTTCACTGCACGGCAGGCTTCACAGGTCAGTGCCCAGCATGGTGAAATAATTGCTGTTAGCTCAGCGATGACTCTGCACAGCAGATGTCCAGCCTTGACTATCATGGAAGGAGTAAAAGGTACCATGAGCATTATCACTCTCTCCTCTAAGAGCTGCAGCTGGGAAGGGATGAGTAAGGGATGAGCTCTGTAGGACTTCCCCAGCAGATCATGGGCACTCCGAGCTTCAAAAGCAGCTGTTAGGCTTAACCACCCACCCTCCTGCTCCTGGGCACCTTGGGACGACAGGGTCAGATGATTTGGAGAAGAGAAGGCTCCGGGGAGACCTCATTGTGGCCTTTCAATACTTGAAGGGAGCATATAAACAGGAGGGGGATCGATTGTTCACGAGGGTGGATAGTGATAGGACAAGGGGGAATGGTCTTAAACTGAGACAGGTGAGATGTAGGTTAGATATTAGGAGGAAGTTTTTCACACAAAGGGTGGTGATGCACTGGAACAGGTTGCCCAAGGAGGTTGTGGATGCCCCGTCCCTGGAGGCATTCAAGGCCAGGCTGGACCTGGCTCTGGGCAGCCTGGTCTAGTGGTTGGTGACCCTGCACTCAGCAGGGGGGTTGAGACCAGATGATCTTTGAGGTCCTTTTCAACCCAGGCCATTCTATGATTCTATGATTCTATGATTCTATGATTCTATGATTCTATGATTCTATGATTCTATGATTCACTATGCGGCGGCCCTGCTCTGGCAGCACCTCCAGTGAGGCTTGAGGATTTGTCCCCATTCTCTGCTATAGAGGAGATAACACAGTAGTGGATGGGATTTGACGGCACTCGGTGTTTGCAGGCACCAAAAACTGTCAAAGGCTATTCCCGTGTCTTCCTCCTTAGAACCAAGAAGGGAGGAAGCTGGAAGCAGTAGCAGCTGAGGAGTAGGATCAGTTCCTTTCTTAATGTCTTAACACGGACCATGAGCTGAACTTACCCTGATCTGGAAGTGTATTTGGGGGACTTGATACGACCCCAGGAACTTGCAGGATTCCACTGACTAAGCAGGAGATGAGCAATGGCCTGGGATGTGCCCTGCCTTGCTCTCCAGATTTTTTCACTCCACACTGGGACATAAGCTGTGCCAGCACCAGCACCGTTATACTTCATGCTAGGGAACAGACCCACAAGGTTGCGAAGGTTCCCACAGAATTTAATAATCTTTTCCACACTTTCCCCCAAATAAAATCAGCTCCACCTCTTGTCTAGCTTCTTCCTGAAGATGTCAGTGACAAGCTTCAACCTTCACCATGCAATTTATCTGGTTCTATGCTGACTGTACCATTAGACACACACTTCTAACCCACCAAGAGGTCCATGTTTACAGCTGAATGTAGAATTGTCTTATCTTTCCCGAAGCTGAGCAACCCCAACTCACTGATCACCCTACGCTTTTAAGATTATGATGATCCTTGGGTTTCACCTCTGGATTCTTTTCGGTTTCTGCAGCTGTCACACTGTGCAGCACCCCAACCTGGCATGGTCCCCCAGCTGTACCCTTTTCTGGCAGAGGCACTGGAGGAATGTCAGACAGCTCCTGGTGTTCTAAGCCCAGCACAGAGGCAGGATAGCATGCATCCTCTGCAGCAGTGTGACACGGATGTGTCACATGAGGTGTGGTCTCTGCTTCTATTCCCAGTTAGATACCACCTGAAAGGAGTGCTTTGCATTATCCTTATTAAATTCCATTTTTGTTTCTTTGTTTTTTTCATTGTTTTCTCAGTCACAAGGTCATTTAAACTCCTTTTTGAGTCCTTTGTGACTTCAGGCCATTTTTCAAATGCAAGGAACATGAGTATTTTCTGTCCTATATTACAGCTCATGAATGGGAATGGTGAAGACAAGCCTTGTGTTTAAGCTGACTCAGGCTGAGAGAACAGCTATTGGTAGCTGCTCTCTAAGCCTGATTGTCTGTCCAATTCTGCATCACCATGTGGTAAGTTCATGTCACACATATTTCTTCAGCTCTCTTCATGATCAGAGAGTTAAAGTGCCACAGCATCAGATACCTATTGCTTTTATGCTGTCTGCAAGATCTCTGCTCTCTCACAGAAGGAAATTAGATGGCTTTGACATGGTATGTTATTGACAATCAAGGCAGATTATACTCACCTCCATGTATTTTCAAGGAGCTACTCTACTTAATTACTTTTCCAGGAATCAAAGCATAGATACAAGATTCCAGCACTAAGTCATGGGATGGCGTTCCTTGCCTGCCATCATCCTGCTGGTCATCTTATTATTTAGCCAGGAAATACCAAGGACTAAACCTTCAGAAAGAAACAAATCAGACTACCTTCATAATCTCCGTGGATCTGCATTCATTATTTTATTTTAAAAAAAACAGCAACAAAAACAACAAAGATTGCAATTTTTATGCGATTACATTAATTTCTGGAGGCATGGAGCAGACAATAGGAGAGGAAATTAGTCCTCTAGGTCAGATTATTATCAGAAAAAGATAAGTGTGATCGTCTGGTTTTGGGGGCCCATGTTTGTTTTACATCACTATCATGACTGGCTGGGTTCAGGGTGTGGAAATAAACTGATCTCTCAGGAGATCTGAGCCAGGCAGGGCCAGGGAAATGCTGGTGATGTCATGGGCTGGGCACCAGGAACTGCAGCCGGCAGCCCCACAGCACGACCCAACCAAAGCCTTGCTCACAGCTCCAAATCTCATGGCTGAGCCCTACAGTTCTGGGATTCTGTGATCAGGGAGATTCTTGCACTTCAGGTATGAGAAAATAAAAATTGCACATTTACTATCTCCAACAGTAACCCATTTTCCATGAACTGTTTACACCTTCTGACACTTTTCGGCTTGATCTGGTTCACAAGCAGTACCAATTGGTGGCAATGCCTATGTCAGGGTTCCTTTATATACGAAGTGGGCAGCGGCTGCCGGCCTAGCGCCGCCTCCTGGAGGATGGCGGCAAGTCCGGGGGGCAGCTGCTGGCCCTCCTCTTCGGGGGGCGCCGGGGCCCCTCAGGCGAGCGATCCGTGCCCTGGGTGGAGGGGCCTGATAT
>NC_034425.1:1089285-1090396 GCF_002078875.1 Numida meleagris
ATCACCATCAGCCCTCATCATTCAGTGACTGTCCTTTGTGTTGAGGATAGATTTGAGTCAATAAAGACTGCATCTTTACTATCCGCGCACAATTCGTTTTCCTGTGATCTGGTTTAGAGACACGCTTTTTGTCCTGTTCCAGTTCACATGCAGTACCAATTGATGGCAATGCCTACGTCAGGGTTCCTTTCTATACCAAGTGTTCATGGCACAGCAGGCTGTTTGCTCATGCTTCCCCGTGCCCCCTATTTCACGATCTGTCTTTAGCAGGGGTTGGACAGGGGGATCAGTGAACAGGTGAGCCAGTCTCCTGAGCAGGAACAGATACTCAGCCTGCGCCAGTGGTCACTCAAGCTGCCGCACCACGCCACGCTGCTGCACCATGTCATTTGCCTGTTCTGTTCACTACAGCAAGGGGAGATGGGCTCCCTGGAAACAGCTGTTGTGCACATGGAGGTTTGGCTGTCGTCACTCCCAGCTTCACCCACAGCATGTTGGAACCGTTCCCCTGAGGAAGATTTGGCTTGGCACTTGTTGGGGGGGATAGGGCTCGCGCCCACTCCTTGTGATTCTGGTTGCGGTTTGTGCCACGCAAGTGCCTCTCAGGGAAAGGCTCCATTACTACTGATAGGTTCCTACCAATCCCATTTACCCATTTCAGTGTGACTCCAAACTAGTGCATGCAATCTTGGTTTCTGACTGTGCAAGTTATGATTCTGTGTCCTCCTCCAACATCATGAGAGGGAGAAACGAGCGTGGGGAGGGACAGCAAACACATCATCATCATCAATAACACGGAGATGTTTTCTTTTTTTTGCAAATCGTTAATTATCTCTGAAATCTAACCGAGGTCGCAGTTGGCCTCCCAGCCCCAGAGCCGTGCTCAGCACCGCAGTGGGTGCCGGCCTAGCGCCGCCTCTTGGGGGACGGGGGCAAGTCCGGGGGGGGCAGCTGCTGGCCCTCCTCTTCGGGGGGTGCCGGGGCCCCTCAGGCGAGCGATCCGTGCCCTGGGTGGAGGGGCCCGCTGTCACCGCATGCCCCGGCTCCTCCTGCGGCTCCTCCGGGGACACGGGGGCGGCGGGTTGGGGCTCGGGCCCCCCATGAGGGACGG
>NC_034425.1:1095796-1143156 GCF_002078875.1 Numida meleagris
GGCTCCAAGTTTCGCGACTGCGCTCAACCGGAGTCCAGGCACGAGTGACGCTGGGTTCTGCTGGGCCCCAAGTTCTGCAGGGAGGGCCGGTGAGGACACAGCCTTCTCCCACTGCTGTCACAGCCCCTTAGTCTCAGGGCTCCCCACACACCTCATCTCCCTGCCTTTGCTGTTTGCAGGGATATGCCACTCTCCCCATTTGGGAACTCTGACTCTTTGTGGGCTTTATCATGAGGAGATGCATTAATTTCTCTCTGTGTGGCCTGTCCTTGTGCCTTGCTTGCACTGACTGCAGGGTTCTGCTCCCCACGTGTTAGCTGTTGGGTTGCAGCAGTTATATTATGTCCCAAACTTTACTGTAAGTCCCCTAAGAGAGAAACATCTCTGCAGAGAAAGAAGGGCTGTCCTCCAGCTCTGCCAGACAGGGCTGACATTCAGCTGCTCCTCAGGTGGGAGAAATAATGTAAAATAATGTTGGAAAACTCCTAAAAGATCTTCAAGTATATTCAGAACCCAAATGCTATACTATTCAGAAACCTCAGATTCAATTTATTGGCCAGGCATTGTCAAGAGCCAGCAGGTCAGTTGCTGGAGGTAACAGCAGATCTTCAGAGAGAACAGCAGTGCCCACCCGGCACAGAGCTAACAGGGTAAGAGGCAGGTTCAGCAGCCCATCTGCATTATGGGGGTTGCATACAAAGGCACATGGTGCCAGCTGTCCCCATGTCACTTTCCAAGCAGCAGTTCATGCTCTCAGCCCCACTCAGCAACACGCACTCTTGTTTTCCCTGTCAGTGTTGGGAGCTGTCCAACACTGTTGGGGAAGCAACACTGAGCTGTGCTATGTGCTTCAGAAAATCTGACCCTCGTGGGGACCTGCAGCAACGGGAAGGATGGACACATCCCAGCTATCATAAATCAGGCAAATATTTGAAGAAGCTGGAATTACTCTCATTTCTCTGGCTCTGCTGGTTTATCTTTGCTCTTTAACCTGACCATGCCCCTTACTTCCCTCACCTTCTTCGTATTTCTGGTTTTGCCTTGCTAAGACTTATTTCCAGACAGTAACTGATAAATGCTCCCATCCTAATTCCTCTTTAACAGAGTTTTCTTTTTTTTTGCCTGGGAAACAGCTGCAAAATACACCCTTGACAGCTTTCCTTTTAACCTCATTTCCAGAGCTCTGCTCTTGTTTAACAATAAACCACACACATCATTTACTGTTATTCTGTAAGTAACGCTCTGTGATTCAACTCAGATTTATTCAATTTCACGCTGGAGCAAGCTACTTATTCCTGAGTCTATTTTCTTATAAGCCTAAAACACAATTTATCAAGGTTAAGCATTGTTTTAATTTAAAAATAAAATATAAGAGAACTCATCACAAAAGGAGCGTGATCTGTTACAGTGAAGCAGGTGCTCTCTTCTCAGAGTTACAGCTCTCATTTCTTGCTGCAGCCCATTCACAAGGTGCTGTGGGAGCACTGAGATGTTTTACAGCAAATGGGGCTCATCTGAAGCAGCAGCTTGAGGTGACAGCAGGATCACAGATGAGGGGTTGTGTTTGTTATTTTGTTGAATGGTGGTGGCATCTTGCTTGAGTTAAAAATGAGTGGATAAAGAATCCAGTCCTGAATGCCAGAGGTGAAGAAGGCAGGGAAAAGGTCTCTCAGCTTGCTGGGTCCCATTGCACTCACAGGGCAGCAGGGAGGCATGGACAGCAGCAACTACACAGATTCATAGCTGTCCCCAGAGCAATGCCAGGTGCAGAGAATATGCTGTCTTCTGGAGTCCCATGATCAAACACTGACTACTCTTCAAGGAGAAAAGCTATTTAGGAAGGAGTCAAAGGTTACAGGGAGGATCCATGCACCCTGTCACCCTTGGAGGGACACTGTGGTGATAGATGAGCCCCTAGAGCTCTCCAGTCCTTGTGAAAGCCCTGGGGGTAGCAATGTCATGGAGGATAAACACCCAATCACAGCAGTTGTTGCACTCAGTGGAGTGTGGTGTTTGGCAGGCTGAAGACCTCCATCCCCTCTGATAAAAGAAAAGGGGAAAGTGACCTCCTCAGATATGGAGAAGGCTGTCGTACTTAATGAGTTCTTTGCCTTGGTTTTCACTGCCAGTCAGGCTTCCCAAGTCTCTTTTGTCCCTGACTCAAGTAGGGGTCAGGAAAGCAAAATCCCTCCCAGTGTAAGAGCAGAGCAAGTCCGAGAACACTTCATGAGTCTGAATGTGTATGAGTCTACGGGGCCAGATGATATGCATCCCAGAGTTCCGACGGAGCTGGCTGATGTGGTTGCCGAGCTGCGCTTCGTCATATTTGAAAAGTCGTGGCTGTTAGGTGAAGTCCCTGGTGACTGGAAAAAGGGAAAAATCACTCCCATTTTCAAGAATTGGAGAAAGGAAAACCCAGCCTCATCCTTGTGCCTGGGAAGATCATAGAGCGGATCCTTCTGGAAGAGATGCTAAGGCATATGCGAAATGAGGAGGTGATCTGAGACAGCCAGCATGGCTTCACCAAGGGCAAATCGTTCCTGACCAATCTGGTGGCCTTTTATGGTGGAGTGACAGCATTGGTGGACCAAGAAAGGGCAAGTGATGTCATCTATCTGGATTTGTCAAAGGCCTTTGACATGATCCTGCACCATATCCTTATCTCTAAACTGGAGAGATATGGGTTTGAAGGGTGAACTGTTCAGTGAATAAAGAATTGGCTGGATGGTTGTAGCCAGAGGGTTGTGGTCAGTGGCTCTACATCCAGGTGGAAGCTGGTCACAAGTGGTGCCTGCGGAGGTCTGTGTTGGGCAGTGCTCTTCAATATCTTTATCAATGGCTTAGACTGTGGGATTGAGTGTACTCTCAGCAAGTTTGCTAATAACACCAAGCTGAGTGGTGCAGTCAGTACAGTAGAAGGAAGGGATGCCATTCAGAGGGACATAGACAGGTTTGAAAAGCGGGCCCACGAGAACCTAATGAGGTTCAGTAAGGCCAAGTGTAGAGTGTTCCTCTCTTGTCAGGGCAATCCTAAATATGAGTACAGACTGGGAGATTAACTTTTAGAGAGCAGTCCTGTCAAGAACTTGGGGTCCTGATGGATGAAAATCTGGACATGAGCCAGCAGTGTGCTCTTGCAGCCCAGAAAGCCAATGGTATCCCAAGCTGCATCAAAAGAAGGGTGGCTAGCAAGGAGAGGGATGTGATTGTCCCCTTCTACTCTGCCCTTGTGAGGCCACATCTGGAGTACTGTCTCCAGGTCTGGGCCCCCCAGCACAAGAAGGATGCGGACCTGCTGGAGTGAGACCAGAGGAGGCCATAGGGATACTGAGAGGGCTAAGGCATCTCTCCTATAATGAAAGGTTGAGAAAGTTGGGATTGCTTAGCTTGGAGAACAGAAGACTCTCGGGAGACTTGAAAGGACCTCCCAGTACTTGAAAGGAGGTTACTAGCAGGAGAGGGAACAAATTTTTACACAGGCGGATAGTGATAGGACAAGGGTGGATGGATTTAAACTGAATGAGGGGAGGTTTAGGTTAGGTCTTAGGAGGAAATTCTTCACTCAGAGTGTGTTGAGGCACTGGAACAGGCTGCCCAGAGAAGTAGTGGATGTTGTGGATGCCCCATCCCTGGAGGCATTCAAGGCCAGGCTTGATGGGTTCCCAGGCAGTCTGATCTAGTGGCTGGCAACCATGCCCATGGCACAGGGATTGGAACTAGATGATCTTTGAGGTCCCTTCCTATACAAGTCATTTGATGTTTCTGTGTTTCTGACTGTAGGAAGACTCTTTTGCCCTGCTCCTGAGACAGGCACTCTGGTAAGGGCTGTCCCACATAAAAGCAGTGCTGGGTGGATCTCTCAGTTCCACACTTTGTGGAATGAGGGTAACTGCTTAAGCAGGAACAGAGAGAGCAGAGCAGTCCACCAGCAGCCTGTCCTGTGCACACTGCTCTTGAGCACTGAACAGAGAGGAACTTCAGTGCTCATCTGGCAATAAAATGCGCGCTAGGTACCAAAAACAGAAAAAAAAAAAAAAAAGAGGTTGTGAGCAAAGATGGGCTGCAGATTTGAAGGGAATGCTACAAAAACTGTGTTCTATGTTCTGGAATATGCTGGAAGAGAAGCAATGAAAAAAGCATCAGTGTGATGAAGATTGCTCCTGGGAAAGGTGCTGTAAAGCAACTTCTCCTCATACCCAGTTGGAAGATGAGATTGTAAATAGACATGAAATGAGTCACAGGATGCACAGAACTGCAGATCTTGCCCTTTATTAAACACTCTCCTGCCACATGGTGCCACCTGCACGTTGGTTACTTAATGGAAAAGGAGGAACTGCCAAAAAAAACATAAACAAGCCTTTCCCAGTGGCCATAATCACATCGTGAGGGGCATTTGTGGAGCGTTAGCTAATTGTAGAAACTTAGCATTAACTACAGCAGTGCATATCTGCAGTGACAGATGCTGCCAAACACAGCTCCTGGTAAATCAGGAGGAGAATGGGAAGCAGCTGGTGTGGCCACTGTTATAGACAGCAGCTCCTAGAAAGAATGTTTCATAAAGTGCCAGCAATGCTAGCCAGCTGCCAGCAGGGAAGAGCTGGGATGGAGTTGGTGCACCACTGAATGGACTAGAAACAAGTCTGGTCCTGAAAGGAATGGCTGTTGATGTTCACCAGCGAGCACCATGTTGTTTTTTTTTTGCTGGTCTGAGCTCGTCAGAAGCTTTGCTCGCCAGGAGGGGTTGTTGCTGGAGACAAATAAGCCTGTACCATGCGCAATTAAAAATGGAAAGATAACCGGCAAGTCAGCATAGTGCCAGAACAAGCACAATGACTGCAGCAGGTTGCTGGAAGTGGTTATCTTCAATCTATTTTGCAACCTACATAGGAACATTTATATCTTTTTTAGAGTTGACATTTTCCACTAGAAGACTCTTAGAGGTGTGGTATGAACTGGAAATCCGTCAACTTCCTAGGGAATGCACGTTGCAGGCTCCTTTCTAAAGGTCGCTTATGGACCGAGTCAGATGCCCTTAAAATTATGATGGTGGTTTGGTGAGGGCTAGAGAAGGAGTGGTAAGAAAGTGATGGTTTAAGGTAAGCGTTAAAAATGCAGCATTAGAAAAGTCTCACTGATGTGAAGGAGGTGTCCCTTGCGTGCAGTGCTGCATGCTGACCACCGCATACACTATGGGATACATTTCAGTGGATCCAATTCTTGCTTCCTGAGTGCACTCTTTTCCTTCAAATAGCAAGTTTCAGCCTCAAAAGTAGAAGTTCCAGGAAGACAAAGGTAGAGAGGAAAAGTAAGAAAAGAAGAACATGAAAAACCCTGTCAGTGCAGTTGGAGTTATTCTTGTTACAGAGGATGCCATTTGCACATCCAGTCACATGCAGACACAATTTGTAAACCAAGGCATCAGGACAAGAAGCTTTCTCAAATAAATATTTTTCTTCTTCCAAAAGTACAGATGAACCCAGCTGCAAAGGAGCCTTCATGAGCTGTGGGAGGCCATGACCTGATGGAGAGCATCATCCTTGAGGCCGTGTTTTTTCAATACAGAACTTGTGTAAAATGAACAAAGTTGTTAGGTTTATTTTTCATTCCATATTTGTTCAAAACTGTATCATTTATATCTTCCTCATCCATTTACTCTGCCAGCGGGAAGCCGTTCCCTATTTTTCCCATTTTACTTTTCCAAACCCTCACTGTTGTGCAGCAGCGGAGTAACAAAAGAGCTTTGAAACTGCTGGAATGTGCCAGCCCCCCTGTGCTGGCAATGTTCTGCAGAAAATTAGGAAAAAAGGGAAGAAAAATTGCAAAATGTGGGGTAAAAAAGCTTTCTTTGGTACCGAAAATATAAAAAGCCTACTCTGGAAAAAAAAAGAAGTCCTCCCACAAAAAAATTTGAAAATCTAGACTTCATGAAAGAGAAACACAGTGGGCTGGTTTTCCCTGGCAGAGTAGCAGAACAGTAACCCCTTGCCCACGTGCAGCACTGGGGTGTCATAATCTGCAGTGGGGAAACTGAGCCACAAAGAGACCTGATAAGCTCAGTAGCAAGGTGAGGTGCAAAGCCAGGCCTCTCCAGTCTAAGCCAGGGTTTTATTGCTAAGTTGTAAGATGACTAGAGGAAATCAGCCACGCGTGCCATGCCTAATGTTGTTTATCAGTGATGGCTGAAGCAATTGGAAGTGACATAATCTCTGACCCAGAAGCCATGATGCATCAGCAGCAACTCTCAGAAAGACAAAGCTGGCAGTGGGCTGTAGTGTGAAGGGTTACCATTTTTAATCAAGCCAGCCAGAAAATTAATCCAGAGGTTGGATGGATTCAGAGGGGTGAAGCATCTCTTAATCATGTCAATGTTTCCCTCCTCAGTGCTCTGCTCCCTGGGGCTCACAGAACACCCCATTTCCTGCCCTGCTCACTGGGCATCTGCTCCTGGTGCTCTCCTGTTCTCTGTGTGCCAGCCCCTACAAACCCACTTGACCCATCTGTGTGTAACACTCAAGCACCAGCTGAGCTCTTCTTCAGCCACTGATGTCATATCGAAAAAAGAGTCATGCCCTCAGTTCCATGGAGGGTTTCATCCAAGACAAGGACTCTCATGAGCTGGAGCATACCCTGACCCCCTCACTGAGCATGACCCCAATCACTGACACTATTGCAAGCTGTTAGCTTTGTCAGAAATACCTGCAAGCAAAGACATTTTCTTGTTTGGCTCTCTGGGCATGGATTTTGCAGCTCAGCCCCCTCTAACTTCTCCTAAGTGGAGGAAAAAAATGATAACCCTCGGTGTGAGGACCCAGGGGGACAGCAATTAGCAGACACCCACTTCTGCTGTGCGCTGAGAGTGGAAGCCGGTGTCTGTTGAAGAGTCCCGAAGGTCACAGCTTGATTTAATAAAGGTATCTGCCTAGCAAGGCAGCCTGATTTCCCATGCTGGAACAGCAAGCAGCACTTATTAGCTAGACCTCAGGGCTTTGCTAATGAGCTCGCAGATGTCTCACCTGGAGGCAGACAGGGATGAATCCTGCTTGGTGGGATGAGAGTTGTTCCCTTTTAGCAAAAAATAGTGGTTTGTCTCTAGAGGAGTGTGCAGTGCTGCCTGCTCACTCTTCACACACTGCAGCTGGGATCTGCGAGGATGGGTAGCAGGGCTGAGGCACCCAAGCTTTCATATGCCCAGAGGTAGTTTCCCCTTAGATCAATGATGGCTTTCATTGTCAGGGTACAGCTGAAAGAGATTTCCACCTGAAGCTGAACAGCCGGTGGTTAATACTCATGCTCACTACAGACAGCACCTTCCACTGCTGCTGTGGTAGTTTATGAGCTTGTAAAAATTCATTCACTGCCTGCTTTGCTTCAGGGAGCAAGGTTTGAGGCTTGTTCAAGGCTTTCTGTGGATTGCTCCGAGCTCATATATTTGCACTGCTGCCTGCAAGCAGCTGGGATCCAGCCTTCCTGTAGCAGAGCCCCACGTACCCTATCTGGAGGGGGACAGGCTGAAGTCACTGCCAGCCCTGCCAGGTCCCTGGAGGACGCAGGGATGGTGCTCAGCCATGGAGCTGTGGCTCAGGACACTGCCTTGCAGTGCAGGGATCAATGCAGCCTGCAGCCGGATGCCAGCTCCCAGCCTTCCTCGTGTTCTCCTCTGCTGCTCCACCAAGGCACAGCCCTCACCACCCCTCAGAGTTGAGGCTGCTGGCAAAGATCAAAGAGGACAGGGAGGTGGCAGGCACCTGCATTATTTTAGGAGTTGAAAGGGATGTTTACAGCTTCCCGAGTGAGGCTGAGCCTCTGAGGTAACATTCCCAGCACTTTCAGCATTGTTGCTGTCATCTTCCATGATTAAACTTGTTCCCTTTTGATCCTTTCATGCAGTGGGATCAAAACAAAGCAGGCAAAGGTACGAGATCCAGAAGGATTCGGGCGGCACCCTGCTCTAAGGCTTTTATTCCTTACTGAGTTGGGGTTAAATGAGCCAATAAAACATGGAGACAGTTAAGAACAAAAACAGAACCTAAAGAGGCAACTAAATCATAGGGGCAACCCCTGAGTTTATGCATGACTTGAGACCCATTGGTATGGAAAAGATTAAGATATTTAAATACTGGAGTTGACAGAAAGCTGAATCTAAAGCATGGCTAGAAAACAGGGAGATTCCCCACAGGTGCAGACAGATGCTGAGCTTGATAAGATCTTGGCTTCTCAGTGCAGCCAGAGGAATAAAAATGCCTTGCTTCCACTATCCACTTGGTGGAAAAGCTTTATCGGGATCATAGAAAGGCATGAAAGTAACAGCATTAAAATATCTATTAAATCCATGAGGAGATCTGTGGAAGGATTCTCCTTAGATGAGGCTGGTTGATGGCCAAGAGCTCCCCACTAAGCTTCCCTACCCCGTGTCACACAGGTACATCACACGCAGCTCAGATCAGAATGAACAGTGTGTGTCTAATAAGGTGATTTCAGATGATTGTTTTTCACCATCTGTGGCGTTTTACTATCATGCCCAGAGAGAAATGTGGCAGGAAAGAAGAGGTACACACACAAGCTCACATAAAGAGAAAGCAGATGGAATGCATAGAGGATACAACCTATCTCTTCTGGTCCTGTGCAGGGAATAGAGATGAAAACAGCAAGAATTGCAGATAGGAGGCCTCTGCCTTTCTTCGCTTTCCTTTATTTTCCACGCATTGTCTGACTGCATCTCTGTTTTGGGTGGTGGCTCCACTTGACCACACGTCTGAGCAGAATCAAATCTGCATCCACCATGGCAGACAGTCCTCCTTCAGTGCAAGGACTTCCCAACTCCAGGACATAGTTTATTATAGAGAAGCATGTGCTCTGTCATTTTCTCTGTCCTCAGAGTGGTCTGTCCCTTGTAAATCATCCTCACTCCTTTTCCTTTTCAACTCAGCAGGTGTTTCCAGAGACAAAATTAGGCTGTGGAAGGGAAAGCTGGAACAGTGCAAGATGGGACATTTAAATAGGAGAAAGGAAAAAAAATAAAGGGGGGTTGAAGGGGGGTAGAGAAACAAAGTGTGTGTCAGGGGAAACAAAGAGAGGTTCCAAATCTCTCTCTCCTCAACCGTCCACATGTGATTATTTATCAGCCTCTATCTCAACACGGAGCAGTTTCAGCTTATAAGGAGTGACACATACAGAGCACAAAATAACAGGGCTGCCAAAGGATTGTGAAGGGAAACAAAACCTGCAGCAGCTCAGCAGGAAGATTGAAAACCCACCAGGAGGTGGCTGGGCTGCTTCGCAATTAGTGTGACAGTGGCTGCATAAACACGTTCCTCCAGGGAGCAGCCAACCCCATCACTTGCTGAAGGACAGAGCTTCTCTGCTCTGCAGTCCAGGGAGTGGGGCTTGGTGGCTTTTGGACTCATAATGCCTGGTGCAGGAGGTCATTTTGTGCCTTTACTGGTTGGTCTTTTCCTCCAGGATGCAAGGAGAATATTTGCTGTCTTGTCCTCTTGGCTTTCTTTGCACCGACTGCATGGGGCAGTGCATCAGCTCAGCCTCTGCTCCTTTAAACAGTAACACTGAGTGTGTTCTCGGGAGAAACTGACTCAGCAGGGCTGTGGCTGTCTCTTCACTGTCACTCTGGGCCACACTGACATTCCTCTACTCCTTGTCCACCCATGAGGAGATTCCCTGGTATGGAATTCTTTCCTATCAAATGCCAAGGAAAGATTTTTAAACCATCTGGCCTGGACCAGAAGGTTCCATTCAGACTTGTGTCAGAACTTGGGTGTCATCCTCATCCCTGAGCTGCTCTTGTACCTCCAGGTGTCTCTGCAGCTATGTCTCAAGCTGCTCCTGGCATAGCCACCTCGTCTCAGGAGACATCAAACCATTTCAAAGTGCACAGGAGAACTAAGGAATATTGAACATGGCAGGCAGAAGCTCTTCCTCCTTCTGCTCAGCCCCTCTTACCTGGGACTTTCCATTAATATTTTCCGGGTCATGGTGAAATTCCCAGGAAGTCTTGTCTGTACCCCCTGGCCATCAGCCATGGACCCTCAGCACACAGCCTCCAACAAACTCCTGGAGTCCTGTGGTCACTCACTCATCCTGAGAATGAGCCTAGTGAATGGGATTTCTGGGGAGGTTCATGGGCTCATCAAGAGTCACCCATCCAGCTGTTATTTACCCTCCTTGCCAAGATAACTCGACCTAACTCAGAGCCACTTGGGATCTTCTTTCTCCTTGCATGGCCTTTCAAGTGCAGGAAATACATTTCTATTGTCTGGTTGAAGACATCTTTGTTTGGCCTTTACATTTCTCGGTCATTTTCCTGTAAACCTCAATAAAACATCCGGGGTTGCTGGAAGAGTGATTTTATCAAAAAGTAACTTGGTCCTAAACCTTGTATTTACCTTAATGAAGATCCATCTGCTACAATACAAAAAGCATGGAAATAATGAGCAGAAATGTGTTCAGTGTTGATATTGTTCACCCTCTGATAGCAGCCATTGCTAGGATCTCCCCTGTCTGTTTTAAAAGGGGCAAAGTGGTTTCACCACTGATGTGCCATGAGTATTCATGCAGAAAAAAAACAACTGGAAGAGTTTCTGTCCAAAAGGGAAAGGAAACAACCCACTGTCTGCTGTCCCCTCATCTGTCTCTCTCCATGCTCCCACCACATCTACATTAGCTGAGCTGTGGTCATCACATGAGCATCTGTATTGAAGATATTGCACTGGCTACCCAGGGTCCAGCTGCCTCCATCTCTTGCTCAGTGCCATAGGCAGACTTGGGACTTGCAGCATGTGCTGGCTTCTTCCATCTGATAAACCTGTTCATTAAAGTGCACTGAGCTCTCTGCAAGCCACATAATGAGGCATCTAAAAACATGTATTCAGCATTCTCCTCTGATTAGGTACCTTTGATGGGGATTGGTGACACTCATATAATTAAGACATCATTAAGGCAACTGCTGGTTTGTCTTCTCTGCTGAGTTATGACATATCTTCTGACAAAATGTGCTCTGTGGCTCTTGAGCGGCATGTATCCTTTGCTCCATTCTTTTTCCACATATAGGACCCCAGCACAGCGGGTCCCAGGGCACAGGGACAACTGTAGGGCTAGCGTCAGGTGGGGTTGCTCAGTTCCTTGTGTACTGGCAGAAGGAACAGGAGATGTCCTGTCCTAGGCTGACTCTGACTCTTCATTTGTCTCCCTCACAGAATCATAGAATCACCAAGGTTGGAGAAGACCTCTTAGGTTATCCTGTCCAACCGTCCCTCACCACTGTATACTCACGTGGAAGCTTATCTCATCTTTCCTGCGTGTCAAAATCTGCCCCTAGGACAAGTTCCTGTCAAAAAAAAAAAAGAAAAAAGAAAAAAAAAGAAGCTGGGTGTGAGTTGTGGATCAGAAAGATCTCTTTTCCCATAGAGCAGAACAGTGATTTTGCGGGTGACAATGAAGTGGAATGAAATGGAATGGATTGGTTCATGCGTCCCTCAAGAGACACATGTCTCTCATTCACAACATAGTTCTGGACCAAATCCAGTGGTTTTTTTTGTTGTTGTTTCTCATTTTCTGTTTGACCATAGACAAAGTTCTGTGCATCACTAAGGAAAAGGATGCCCCAGGGTATCTTCCCCTTGTATCAGCCCTTAGCTTTCATCTTGGCTGTTGCTGTTCCTCCATGGGCTCCCACATTCCCACTTCACGTCCATCTGGGTACAGTCCTTATATCTATTGACACCTGCAGACCTCGACACTCAGCAGAGGCAAGATCAACACCCCGAGTCTGAGAGATGGCAGGGGCAGACAAGTCTGGGACAACACTTGACCTCCAAGGTCTCATCTCAGGGCAAGGGTTGTACTTATATCAGGGAAAAGGAATGAGGAATAGTTACATTAGCTCTTCCAAAACTGGTTTTCAAAGATTGACTGTCAATTTTGTGTCAAGGCAGCAGGGAGACAGACAACCAGTCTGGGCCCTGACTTATAAAGTGATTTATCTGACCATGCAACAGCAAGAAATCCAAGTCTAAAGCATGGGAGACAGGTTTACTGCTCTGAAGGGCTTTGTCTTCTGCCAGCATTAATATGCAGAGTTAAGGCCTGAGAGATGTATCCTCATAAAATTATTGTTAAAATGACTGAGTTATCCCAAGGTCCAGGTGAAAATTTCACTTTTCATGAAGACAGCTTGCCTCTTTCTGACCAAAACCAACAGAAAAAGCACAACTAAATCGCGTTTGGCTTCAAAGTTTGGCCAAGAAAAAGACAAAGATCATCTTCAGTCTGGAGAAGAGGAGGCTCAGGGGAGACCTCATCGCTCTCTATAACTACCTGAAGGGAGGTTGTAGTGAGCTGGGGGTCAGCCTCTTCTCTCTTGTAACTAGTGACAGGACGAGGGGGAATGGCCTCAAGTTGCGCCAGGGGAGATTTAGGCTGGACATTAGGAAATACTACTTTTCTGAAAGAGTGGTCAGGCGCTGGAACGGGCTGCCCAGGGAGGTGGTGGAGTCACCATCCCTGGAGGTGTTCAAGAAACGTTTAGATATAGCGTTGAGAGACATGGTCTAGTGGGGTTATTGGTGGTAGGTGGATGGTTGGACTGGATGATCTTGTAGGTCTTTTCCAACCTAGCTAATTCTATGATTCTATGATTCTATGATTCTTAGTTTGTATTTTCTAATGACAAAAAAAAGTAGGAAAAAAACCCTAGTTTTCCATTAATTTGTTCTTGCACAGACCTCTTCCTTATGGAAATGAAATTCCCAGTAAAAACAAATCCAAATATTTATCTCAGCCCTACAATCTTTGGATGGCAGAAAACACTGCCTTGGATAGAAAAACTATTTTCCGGTGACACACAATCCAACGAACTTGAGGCACAGACTCATCAGTATCTGAGGACGGTCTTCAGCAATACGCTAGCTGGTTTGCTGGAGGATGGTTATTTTTGCCAAATCCCTTCCCAAGCACCACGAAGGGTCTGCTGCCCACAGAGAAAATGCCAATAAACCAAATGAAAAGGCCATGCTCGGGAAGATGCTGGTTTCCAGTCTCAGCCCTTGCTTTCCTCTCGCTCCCGTTGGCTCACGGAGCCGTGTCTCACATCACACTACTAACGCACGGGCTCCAAGCACAACTACCTCGTTTTCTCCCCAGTCACGGTCAACATTTAAATTTACTCTGTGCACCTCTTCCATTTAGGAGAGCGGAATTACAGCAGAGATTTGTATTGGTTTAACAAAAGTATTTGCTAGGCAGCTTTGGAGACTATTAAGCGGAGAGCTGGGTTTCATGCTAATTTTCTTTTTAATAAAGAACAAATGGGCAAGAGTTCCACACAAAAGCGCGTGGCTGCTCCGAAAGGAGCAGGAACGGAGCTACCAGCGACACAGCCCTGCTGTGTTATTATGTTTCGAGGGTGAATAACTCCTACAAATCATTTGTATACGTTGCCTAAATGGAACGCGTGGGGAATAATTTGTAGCAGGAAAGCATTAAGAAAGTGAAGGATACACTCCTGTGCTCGTTTGCTCAGCTTAAACTCCTTTTCTTTGTTTGCTGCCCTTGTTAAAGAAATTTTGCCTTGGTTAAACTTAAAATATGAGTGTGATTATAAAACCCAAATATAAACCAACACAGAATAGAAGCCGCTATTCATAGCCATGGAGAGCAGGAGCTTTACATAATTTCCATAGTGTGTCACGCATTTCTAGGAAGGAGAAAAAGGTCTTGAAAAGAAACAGCTGATGGGGAAATCATTATGAGAGATTTTTATGCACACAAGGTAGTCTTAAATGAGAATAATGTTGCTCCAGAAAATAACACTTGCAAAGTTATTTGGGCTTAGAGTTCCAGGTAGGCACTTTGCAGGGTGCACAGAAGTGCTGAATCAGGAGCTATGCTGGGCTGCAGGGCAGGATTGTTCCTGCCACTGGCCCCCGCCATGCCCTCTCATCCCAGGCAGCCTGGCTGTGGGCAAGTGGAGCAGGGAGCAGGAGTTAGGGAAAGCGATGGGGATAGAACTGGTGAGGACAGCAGCAGTGGAGTCAGCAGCAATGAGGACAGCAGTGGTGGGGACAGCAGCACCCTGACAGCAGCAGGGCTGAGTTATGGCTCAGCCTGGAGGCATGAGCACTATGTGAGCCAACCTCCTGTCCAGAGAGAGCAAGAGGTTAAAGATGCATAAAGGAGTGAATGGGATGAATGGGTTCATCTGACGTGCCTGCCAAGTAGTTCTGGGAATGGCATGGAGGCTGGGAATGGCACAAAGCCCTGCTGATGACATATGATGAAAACAGAGAAGGGCTCATGCCAGACCCGCAGCAGGTAGCATTGGTAGGATCTATGTCTAGATATACTCAGACAGGGACAAAGTACATTGGCTGTTCCTCTGCCTGCAAGATTTACCTGAACCAGATTGTGAAGTTAAGCATTAGAGTTGTCTAAGCACAACTGGAATAGGAAGAGTCCTCAGAGACGCAGTGCTGGCAGCAGATCTGTCAGCCTGCAGAGGCAGCAGCAGTGTTTGCTCCTTTCCCTGATGCCCTGCAAGGTACAGGGGTAGGAGGAGAGGCAGGGACATGCCAGGCAGCACGGGCTGGGAGGGTTCCTTTAAGTAGAGCTTCAAGACTGGTGCCAAATGCTTGCTGCCAGTTTCCATTTATTTATTTATGCTTTTAATTCCCTCCTAGATGCTGGGAAACATATTTGCATTTCATTAAAATGTATTTTCCCCACTTAGTTCTGCATTCTTTTCTGGCAAATGTTCCCTTTTTGTCATTTTCTCCGGGCCTGGAACAAACTCAATGCATTGCAGCTGCTCTGCCTTAGCAGCCGCTTGAATTTCAGGGCTGTGCTGCTTGCTGGAGTCTCTCTGGTCCCATGTCTGAATCAGTGCAAGCACCTGGCAAGGCTCCATTCTTGTCTATGGAGCATCAGCCACCACAAGTCATCGTGCCCTGAGAGGAGCCAGAAAGCAACCACGTCTACCCAGATGTCCCAAAAACTTGGGCTCACATCCTTCCCATTCCCTCTGTAGATGGTGAATGTGTTCCTTCCCTGGCGCTGCTCCTTAGAGAAATTCTCCCTGTCCCTCTGCCTTATGTATGCTAGTGTCCAGCTCCTTCCTTCACCAGCTGAATGGCATGTTAATACATTTTCCCCCTCCCAGAGGAATGTATGTCCCATGTCCCTCTCCATCACTGTCTTTTACTGCTCTGTATGCTGGCAGGTTCAAGGCTGCTCCGAGTCTCATTACAGACCAACTTTCTTCTCCTGGCCACCAAACAAATGACCTTCTCTCTGGAAGAGACACTTTTTCTCTGGGTGTCTTACTCAATTACATCCCAGCTCAAATAACATCCATATTTAATTATAAGAGGTGCCATTAAAGAGCTGTGCCCTCCCCAGGTGAGATGTCCTGTTCTGCATTGCTCATCAGACCGTAGGACAAGCTCGCTGAGGCTGGACCTTGGTACCAAGAGGGTGAAATGCAGCCTCCGTGTCTTTGAGTGGAAGCAGATCCTTTTAATGATTTGTTCATTTTAGTATCTGTAGGATGTTAAAAAATCTCCCCCTCAACCACTTTTTCTTCCAGAGGTACATTTAAGATCACCAGATGAAAGGCACTAGAAATGCAAAACATCATTAATATTTAAGTCAGATTTGCAGGAAGATAAATTTAAACATTGTAAAAATTAACTGGATAAAGATACTATTTCCTGCAGTAAAGAGCTCAAATTAATTCACATACTTTATTGCAGAAACATAGTCCCTTGTTCTTGTATCCCCACAAATTTATGCCCATGGAAAATCAGTCAGCTCTTCTGAAGGCATGGCACCGATGGGGTGGCAAATGGGTTTGGATTGCTCAGAGCATCACAAAGCACAGCTGGGTCAAAGTCCCAGCTCTGTCTCCTTGCATATTATGCCATGACTTCAGCAAAGTCTAATTTCTTGCACTGTGCCACAGACCAGTATAGTCTTTGAGGGATCCCCCAGTGTCCTCTCCTCCCTGCAGAGAAGGGGAAAGGAGTGTGGGGCCCAGCCCAGGCAGCTGCCAAAGACCTGACACCAGCACAGCTCCTGGACGGTGCCCTGGTCCAGCAAGGAGCCCATTGCAGCTGCACAGGGAGCACCGATTCCTTGGGGACACAGCGGGGAGGCAACTCCATCACAGAGGATGTCACCAACTCCACCGCAGGAATGCAAATAAATCCCCTCTTTTCTTCTTGGTAATTTGTTTCTGCATAGAATAAATTGAATATGTAATTTCATTTTCTCTCTCGGAGCATTAACAACCTTGGAATTGTTTGGATTCACAATGAAGACAACAAACTAGTAATTACCGACAAACTGATATTGCTATTGAGAAGAGAATGCAATTGATTTTAATTCTCGTCAGCCCTGTTTACACTCCCATTGCATTAGGCATAATAAAGTGTTACAGTAGATTATGTTCCGTTGTAAAGTAGTTCTTATCAGACACCACAAACTGCCTCCTTATTAGAGAACATTCTCATTAGAGTGCCTACCCCATTATGCTCTTCACCCGGCGTCCCCTGGGAGGGGACACTGCTGTCCCACAGCAAGGACTCATCCTGCCTTGGATACAGGCTCCCCTCCTGCCTTCCTGGGAGCTCTGCAGGGCTTTACAAACATGTGAAGATGGAAGGTGCAGAGCCAAAGTTCATAGCCACCAAGACTTCCGAGCAAAGGTCTGACGTGGGCTGTATTTTTAGTGATTTCATAAAGCGACTGCCATGAAGTTGCTGGATCGTAATTGATTAGAGATGAATTCATTGTGATGTGAAGTCTGGTGAACAAAATCCAAGTTAAAGGGTGCTGTTTGAAAGACAGGCCTCCTGGATCCTGTTTCTTTTGCTGGCTGGGTCTCATCTCCCAAGGAAGGCAGGAATCCTGGTTTCTACCCCTGCCTCCATCACTGTTTGGACATGCAGCCTCCATCCTCCTGTGCCTTGGTGCAGCTGGCTGCTGAAAAAAAGCAGAAATCTTTCCCTTTCTCTCCCAGAGTGTGAAGATTTGCCCCAGATTTCCAGGCTATACTGCCAGTGGTTTACAAGAAGTGTTGAGGATCGTGGTGAGGCTTTCCAGCTTGGAAAAGATGCTCCGTTAAGTAGTTGATTTCAATGCTTATGAAAGGATTGTAGAAACATGGAAGTCTTGGTGTGCAGGGTCTGCTGGAGGTCTCCAGTCCAGCAGGACTGGAGCAGGACACCCATTAGCCTTAGGTTGGCTGTGGATACATCTAGCAGGATCTGGAGAACTGACAGGGGTGGAGATCACCCTGCCTCCCTAGACAGCCCATCCCCACCACTCCGCTCTCGTGGCTGCCATCTCCAACCATCACCTCCTACCCTGTCCATGTGCCCCTGTCCTTGCTACGGCCACCTACTGAGCAGTGCAGCAGGGCTGTCAGCATAATTAATTCTTAAAGAAGATCTAAGTTGTAAATTATTGTTAGAGGAGGCATTGTCTCATCTTAATTGTTGTTGCAGAGGTTTCTCTGGTCTTTCTGAGTTTGGTGAGAAAATTGCTGAAGCGCTGTCTGATAACTAAGTAATTCCCCAATTAATATAACTAATGCTTACACTTAGGTTGCTCTTTATTTTAGAAAGCAATTGCAGCATTAAGTGACCTTGGTAAATTCAATATATTAAGTATCTCTCAGGACACAGATACACTGATTTTATTATACAAACATTCATCTTCATTGCAAAATATTCCCAAATTAATCTCTTTGAAGAGGTTTCTCATTTCATAAATAACATAGGTTGTCACACTGAGGGAAAGACATTAACATCTAATTAGCACCAAAATTATCCAACAGAATTACGTGGTATCTCCTTCAAAACATTTCCGTCCTTCGAAATCCCAGAGAACGCGAAAAGTGAAGGGTGCAAGGTGTTACCAAGCAATAAATCCTCTTAAGACGAAATCTACAGACCTTTTTGAGTAGGTTTAGAGGAAAGCATTGGGATTTTCGTGCAAATGAAAGTCTGCTTACAGTGCTCAATAATTCTGAACCGAGTACTTCATTTCCTGCTGTCTCCTGGAAGCACAGACGCTTTCTACAACAGAACTCTTGCAGGGTTTGTCACGTGTAGCTGAGTCCTTTCCATTTCAGCACGTTCTTCGTGCCAGGTTGCTGCGGCCCAGAAGCAGCAGGACAAATTCACCTGCTCTGGGGGACCTTTGTCCTCTTCCTTACCCCAGATACCTGCTGGAGGATGGGACACACCATCCCTAGAGCAGTCTGCCTTCCGCCAGTGACTACAGGGAACACCTGGACAGCAGTCTTAGGCATTTTCCCTATATTTTCATGTGCTAAGTTTGGGTGAATGAGCCTCACTCTCTTTACATTTCATGTTGGATGAAAAAGTACATGAAAAAAAAGAAATGCAGATTTAAAAGTAATTAAAAATGAAAATAAAATGATGACATATCCCTACAGTGTAATTAAATTGTAACTTCATACATTGAAAATATTTACAAAATTCACAAGAAATCCTTGCAGCCAGGGACCTGAGGAGTCGGCATGAGCTACTCTACAGAAAGTGCAGATGGGAGTATGTCCCAGGGAAGGCTGAGAATGACGAGTCTTCAAAACACTGCCCAGAGCAGGCAAAGCTGACAAGATGATTACCAAGAAAGAAAGTGAGTTTCTCTCCAAAAGAAGGTAGGAGTCTGAGGACAACATGGTAACGCAAAAGTGTTCCATCACATCACCACAAACATTACAGTGACTGTTTGATAAATCCATTTTAAACACAGACCAAGTTTAGTCAGGTTTTTGCACGTGTCCCATTAATTCACAGACAATCCAACAGTACTAACTTAAAATATATGAACCGAATTTCAATTTCTATTCAAGCGAGTTTGACACAAAATATTAATTAGAGATGTATAATTTAATGTGGATAAAATCTACAAATTAAGCATCTTGATAAATGTACATTAAGCTATACAGCTGCTTGAGTAAACATATATAAAGAAAATGTTTCATTCTTGGTAGCAGTAAGAAGCGTAAGACTTCGCAGAATGGCAGTACTTATTAACATGTTCTAGCCCTTATTGAGCAGAATTTAAGAGGGGAAATTAAAGGTTCTGTGTTGCTGATTTAATGCTGGAAGGCAATGACCTGCAGTCCTTCTCACTGCAAGTCATTTTCTTCTTTCTGCTGTGCAGAGGCCACTGCCCCACTAGGAGGTTTATGCACACTGTTCCATACCAAAGTGTGCTACCATAGAATCATAGGGTCACCAAGGCTGGAAAAGACCTCCAAGATCATCCAGTCCAGCTGTCTGCCTATCACCAAAAGTTCTCACTAGACCACGTCCCTCAACACAACGTCTAAATGTTTCTTAAACACCTCCAGGGTTGGTAACTCCACCACCTCCTGATGTCAAGTGAAGCATTTGTCCTGACAGAGCATCCTTAATTCACAAGGAATTTCTCCTTCCCTTGCAAATTCCTCATGCTCTTGTTTTACTCAACTTTCTTAGCACTTCAGCCCTCAGTGTGGCGTGGGAAGGAGATAAAAGTAGAAAAGCGCATCCTGCAATGCAATAGAGGGAAGGATGGTGAGAGAAGAGCGCGGTGGAGAAGCTAAGAGTGTAAGTACAGCTAATGCTCTCCTGGAGCTTGTCAGGTAACTGGAAGGCAATCAAACGAGTTTGTCTTTTCATGAACACTGAAGGAGAAAAAATGAAAAAACTAAAAGTGCTGTATGAGTAAGTGGAAAGATTGTAAAGAGGAAACTCTACAGTGAGTCCCATTTTCCTGGCGTTCTGATTTTGGGACAACTGGAGGTGGGTATGGGGATTCAACTCTAGACAAATGGATTCTCACTTCAGTTTAACAAAATGGAGTTTGCTGGTTGGAAGACAGTGTCGGATTGTACTGTGGAATTTGGAAGGGAAAGATGATGAAGCTGCAGGTGACTGAGTTAGCAAAACACAAGGAGTGTGCAGAGGAAAATTGAAAGGGCATATCCCAAGGACAGGATATTGACAAACAATTAGAGGAACCTGTGAGAAGCTGAAGGCAGGACTGTACGTATTTTAGAAACAGAAAAAAAAAGAACAAGAAAAGCTGTACATACTGTGCCAGTTTTTGGACCTGCAAAAAATAATGCAATTGTTCTACAAAAGGCTGGAGAAATGAAAACACTAAAGCAGAAAGAAAGTATAAAGGATAAAAGTACAAAATTATATGCATAAACCTTTCATCAATCCAGCAATCAAACCATCCTGTTGAACAGGTTTAAACCTTTATGTTTTATTTCAACATTTGCCAATGACGTAAGGCTTTCTGCTGCAACTGAAAGTGCAAAAACCAGCGATGAGAAAGCCCAGTCAGACTGAAGAGTTCTAAAATTCAAGTCAGACGACAAGAAAATCATTATGTGAGCCTATGAGATGACTTAGAGGTAAAACTGAATGTTGTGATGATCATTTCCTAATTGTTTCTGGAAGTAGAATACTTGTTTCAGGTCTGCAAATGCTTCTTGAACAGAGAGTAGGACTCATGTCACCTCACTGGAGAAAACATCTTAGCTCGTCACCCTCACCTCCCCTGACAGCCACAGGAGAGAAGAGACACTTCTGGAGCATGATTCATCTGCCCTCACGTAGACACCTACCGAAGGATGAGATGAAGGTACATTAAAATATGTAGAGCTTCTGTCAACTATAAAGGGAATCTGGACTAGCTCAGAAGTAAATATTTGCATGGAAGACATCAAAATCTGTTGGATGAATCTTGCCCGAGGTCTCTGAGACAGAAATTACACTGCTAGGGACGCAACCTCTTAAAATAAGAAGGAAAACAGGGAGATGAAGAGAAAACAGAACTGAAGGAAAATATTATCACGATAAAGAGAAGCTGAAATCTTGGGGAGGAGACAAATGCGATAAAGGAAATGCAAAACAGGTTTTGATACTGATACAAACCAGCTGGAAAAAGGATGGCATAACCAACTGTAAATTGTGATATTATGCAGGTAAACAGGCCTCAAAAGTCTTCAGCTCTTGTGGTTAGATCAAGTTGTTAAGTTGTTTGGTTATACCAAGATAAATGATGGAATGGTTCTGTATTGCTGTTCCAAATCATGAGAAATGGAGTTAACAGGGAATAGAATTGCTAAATATATCACTTTGTGTGTACATGAAATAGCTGTGAGACAGCTGATGCTGTGCTTGGCAGTGACAAGCAGCAGACAGCTCTGGGTTGTTGTAACAATACGTGTTCTGCTGAAGGTTGGAGTGAAACCTTGTGCATCAAGCCCAGGGTAATATGGTCTAATGGCTGGGCTGAAAAGAAGACCTTTGAGAGGTTTGTAGAGTCCAGTCTGGCATAACTAGATTATAGGACAGCATCCTTGGAGCTGGGACTGATAACCTACTAAAGTATCATATGTTTGTAATGAATCTATCAGATCACATATACACTGATGGCAAATACAGAGATATGGTGTGCCATGAACAATTAGAGGAGAAAATAATCTGTGAGAAAAGGTCACTTCTACAGAGAGTGACAGTGCCAAAGGGCATGCAGAAAAGCCACTTTCTTCTTGACAAGTCACCTCATATTCCTGTCTAAAGGAGTCCCAGATCCTAAAGCAGGGCACACCTATAAGTTACAACTTCGGTGCCTTCAGCAAAAGGAATAGGAAAAAAATATGGTACATGGGATACACTTTATGTAAATAAAAGATCTTAGTGTGAGAGTCCTTTCTAAAGACCAGCAGTTAAGGCAGATGATCAAGGATGATCTGAACTCTGTTTTAAGAGAGTCTTGGGGTATCACAGGGCTATCATTGCCATTTCTCAGGACTAGGTCAGGGTCCTGATTTTCCAGGACAAACTAAACAATTCCTGGTAGAGCAACCATGTGTGCCACTAATTCCCATCAGTCCTAGTTCATGGGAAAGTAGGGTTGAACATCCCTGCTGCTTGTGGGTTGGACTGGGGTGCACTGTCATCCAGCAGGAATGAAAGTAGATGACCTGACTTTCATTTTCCATGCTGCTGAGCACACCATATCCTAGGCCAGGAATACAGGGACAGGAATCTTTCCCTTTCTTATTCAGTCATACTCCTGGTGTACAGCCAGCAAAACTTAAGCACAACAAATTGAAATTATTTGGCCAGTGTTTTAACAAATCATGTGGCCAAGCTGGGACGAGAACCAGAGCTTGTGTATGCCAATCCTTGTGTAGCCTGTTAACTCTTACAGCTATATCTTCACTAAAAAGCTTGAAAAAAAGTCCTTCAGCAAAAATCCAGTCTCCTTTGGAACTCCGTGAGAAATACCTCCTTGTGGTGAGACTCATTCCTCAGCACCATCCTTCAGAGGATGCTGGATCCCTCACCCCCTTGTCTTGAGCTTTGCTCATTCTGGGGGCAGCAGATTTTCCATCTCAGTGTCATGAAACATCTATACCACATCTCTGTAGATATCATTACCAATGAAACTTGTATATCATAAAAAAAAAAATAAAAAAAAACAACGAAGAAGAAATCAGGTTAGTTAGATGAGACCTACTTTCTCTGAGGTTGTTGACTGGTATTAAATATATGCCTTTTCTTTCTTGGCAGAATCTCATCTCCGCTTTTATAGTGCTTCTATGGGGATCAATCTCTCAAGCCTACAGGCATTTACTCAGCTGCAATTTTGGCATTAGTGTTCTTCTGACCTTTAATGGTGTCCCCATCATTTCCAGGTCTATTGGTAGTTTGTACTCTTGGACAAGGCAGTCACCTCTTTCAAGACTTACGAGCACTGTTTTCTGAGCTTGTTGATACAGGAATTTTCACTGATGACAAATACTGTTTAACATCATCATTTGTTGTCAAGGTACTGGAAAATAGTTCATCATCTTCATGTACTATTCACCCCACTTCTTCCCAAATTCAGAACAGGTTTATTTCATGATACACTTCAAAATGTGTGCTTTATTATTCCTTTGTTGTGCCAGCCACCGATTTTCCCAGATGCATCAGCTTGACAGTTATCTTCAGTTTATATCTTCTAACCTACATTAATTGCCATCAGCGCTCCTGGCTTTATTATTATTATGTTTTCTTACTTGCGTATCTGCTGTCTGCACCTCATTTCTGCGCTCCACCATCAGCCCCTCTAGAGAAGAAAAGTATAAGTGAGAGAAGTCAGGCAGAGGGGCCCACAGCCAGCACAGCCTCCGTGCCACATCTTTGGCATGTCTTCTGGCACACCCTGGATGTTTCTCCACCAAGGCAGGTAGCAACTTCACAATGATAAAACTCTGTGCTCTGACCTGGAGCAGGTCAACTCTAGCTTCTTTCTGTCAGATGGGAACAGAACCCCAGAACATATCCAGTGCAGGAGAGGAGTCACCAAGAAAGGCAACATGATGGGGAGCTGCAGGGATATGCAGGAACCTCATCCCCGGCATGTGTGTCTTAGCATAGCCCTGCTGCCCCTCTGCTGCCTCCATGAAGCACCCTACAAGGCAAGGCTGAGCCGAATGAAAAGGTCATCTTGATGGCAACTTGAAACTCAGCTTGTGAAGTCAAATAAATCAGGATTTAGGCAAACACATCAAACCGAAGAGGTAGAAATGGCAGGGGACAGTGCCCAGCATTTGCTGGAACTGGATTCATACCATAAATTTCCCAAGGCCATGAAAGTCCAGCATGGTATTTGCCATGTGATCACTGGTGAAAAAGCAATGTCAGGAAAACTGGACATGTCCAGAAGGCAAGGGCCTGCTGAACTCACATCAGGCTGTGCTGACTTAACAGCTGGTAAATAAGGGACTGGAAATGAATGGTATAGGACTGCCTGCTGGAAGAGAAGCTCAGTGGAGCAGGAAGGTTGGCTGGTCTCCTGGAGCAGTTCTGCTCAAACATGCTGTATTCACTGGGCAAGGTCAAAATCCCAGGTGTGCCTTGCCTCTCCTCCCCCATGACTCTCAAGCTGTACTCAGGGCACTGAGGACCCTCCCTCTGACCCAGTAACCACTAATTATCTCATGAAAGGTGATGGCAGGAGAGTGCAGATGCCCCTGACCTCAAGGCTAGGCTCTGACAAGGACATGAATCAAGGTCTCACCCTTCTCAGGTGAAAACCTTACTGACTGCCATCAACCCTGTGATCACATTTGGTGGCTATTGGGTATTCTCTAGGCTCTAAGCTTATCAAGGTACCCCAGGCAGAGAATCCAGCTGTAGGCAGTAGTAGGGGTATGGCAGGAATGAGGCTTCAGCAGCTCTGCACGTTGCCAGGGCTTTCCTCACTGTACACACATACAGCAACACAGCCACAGACATCTTCAGGGCTACCCCAAGCCCAGCTCTCAAAGGACTTACTTAAATGAGGGCAAAGGATGGTCGCTGGTGCCATTCCCTTAGGTGACTAAATGCCATATGACCTCGGTCAGTTGTCTTTAGTGTATCAGTGATGATTTATACTCACGGAAGACTGGAAAAGCAAATTTGGTGACTTGCAGGCTTGGAGAAGAAGAAAGAGCACATATGAAATCTGAAAGGGACTCAGGTGGGTGGCAATTCCCAATCCTCCTTCTCCAGCCTGATAATAGAAATTATCTTTTCCTGCTCCTAGGGTAACTTTCAGGACAGGAAAGCTATCCTAGTCAAAAGATACCTGCAGCTTTCAAAGCCTATGATCCTGGCATTGTTGTCAGGAGGCCAAGCCCATAACTGAATGATGATGTAGCCCTGGATTATATTGACTCAACCAGAGAAAGTGCCAGGGATAGAAAGAGACAAGAATTATGGTTCCCAGGTGTAGGAGGGTTGCTGAGTGTGGAGGGTCTGACCAATGGTGTGAGGTCCAGCCATGCTCTGGGAATATTTCACCTTCCTGCCTCCTGCTTCACCGGGGAAACAAAAGAGATACAGATGCTTGGTTATAAATTTTAAAGCAATTCTGCTCTGAATTTCCTTTTGAATTTAGAAGTGAATCCTTCATATAAATGGATTGAGAAATTCTCCCTCTGAAGTAATCCATCTCTTAATAGGACACCCTGACACCAGCTGAGTCAATCCAATGTCCATTGTTGATTTGAGTGTGTTCATCCAAGGCTGACATGACATTTCTTTTGTTGACAGAGCTCATATGTTACGGCAGCCTGTCCTTCATATTTCTCTGTCCTTACTGCTACAGCAGCTGCAAACCAGGAAAAACTGCTGCATTTACTTATTTCATTTCTTCAAGGTCCATTTCCTAGACATTCCCTTCTCCAGCTAAGGGCAGCATTTGTCTGTTCATCCTAGATTTCAGCTAGAGAAAGATTTACCCTGCAGGTCATTCTTCGAAGGCCAGTATAGCGATATTCTCCAATGCACTGGAGCACTTGATTTTAACTTCAAAATCAGATTCACAATAATGATGTTATTCCACATCTTCCATCCCAAGGGATTCATCTCAAAAGCTAGACCTTGACTGATGGCTCTATGGGTGGATCTGGATGAGAAATAAAGGCAGAACTTCATGCACCATGGCAGTTCTGGGGAGGAACATGACAGCTAATTTGAAGTTTGTCATGCGAAGCTCCAAATCTCACACAGAATGCTGGGATGAAGCTTCTGCTCTTCCAAAATGATGAGACCTTCTCATAGAGAGCAAAGTTCATCTGTGCAAGAAATGCAGCTCTCCTAGGACAAGTCCAGACAATTGAACAAGCCTTGAACTTTGACTCAGGAGGCTGGGAAGATGCTCTGTGAATCACTGCATGCTGGTCCTGTCCTCTGATCCTGCAGGAGCCTTTCAGAGAAAGCATGCAGACAGTATCATCGTCTTATATGGGTATGGATCAGTGTGAGCATAGCTATGGGTGCAGGTAGTTCCCTCAGGGCAATCGTGGGGAAAAAAAAAAAAAAACCCTAAATATCATCAACAACAAAGAACACAAACAACAAACATTACCAACAGAGACTGGTGAACAGGCCTCCTCAGAATTTCTAAGAGAGAAAGGTCTGAAAACTGCTATAGACAGAGCATGGGGAAGGGTAAAAAAATAAACAAGCCACTGAAAATATCATTTGGATTCTATGGTACAGTCCTCTTGTATCTGTACCTCAAGTGCCTAAGCCCCAGAGGCACAAGGTGAAGCTTCACTAGCTGCTTTCTGCCACTCAACAGCCCATTCTGGCCTGTAAGTCATTCTTACCATGAGTCAAGTCACCCCAGCAGCTTGATAACATTTGATGAAGTTACTGAATAAAACTGTTGATTGGGACCTGCTTAGGAGCTCAGCCTCCCCTCTATCTTCAAATCTAGGCTCCCTCCTGACCACTGAACCTACACAGCACAAGGGCCACTTCAGAGAGATTTTCCTGCTGGAAGTTCTGCTCTAACACCCATGGTGATGCTAAGCATATGGCCCAGTCTGGGAACCCATCTTCTCCCCACTCCAGCCCCAGAGTAGGTCACAGGCTCTGCCTCCTTTCTTGGGGGAAATCAAGTCTAATTCTTGTGCTGAGTTTCTCCTTGCCTCGCAAAGTCATAGTAAAGACTTACCAGGGATTTTCTGCACAGCTGGCCAGCCAATGCCCTTCACAGCACATCTCCAGCCCTTTAAATATTCATGAGGCTGGGTCTGCTGCCTAATTGAATTTCCTCTATGAATGAATCAGTTATTTTCCCATCTCCTGCAGCAAAGTTGCAGATTAAGTGCGTAAAGCTAGAATAGTACACCAAGAAAGCAGTTTCTCTCCGATTAGTGGCTGAGTGAACTCACCCCTGCTGGGATCAGCTTCTCCCAGACAGCCCGAAAATCACAAATTAATACAATAATCCATGTCATGATAAACTAGATGCATTCAGTCCAAGCCCTGCTCAGGCAAGGGATACCTCCAAAATCAGAACAGGTTGCTCAGGGCTTCATCACATCAAGTTTCAGGTATAGAAGGATGAAGATAACACCCTCACTGTACCTTGCTCCAGGGCTGCAAGTCCTGGAAATTTTGAAAAAACTGCTTTTCCTTATATTTAATGACTCCTCTTTGCTGTTTCTGTTGCCCCTTATAATTTTACAATGGACCTCCACCAAGAATCAGGCTCCATCTTTCCTATAGCCTCCACTACGGGACTGGCAACAGCAATAATGTCTCCCTAAGCCCTTTCTTCTTGACACCAGACAAATTCAGCTCTCTCAACCCATCCTTGTGTCTCAGTAAAACCATCATGAGCTCCAGCCTCCAAACTAGACAAAGCACTTCAGATGTATTCTTACAAGTGAATTTTCAGGTCCCTCAACCTGCTTGCTACCCTCTTGCTAACACAGCCCTGTAGGCAACTGGCCATTGTATGTGCAAGACATACTGCTAACTCATATTTACACTGTTTTCCACCTGAAGTTAACGTTCCAATGCTATCCAAAGAAGCTGCATGTTTTGTCCTTGGCCAGGAGTTAATACCTACCTGGCCAGTAGGTAGATGACCAGAAGGAAAGGAAAAAGGATCCCAGTAATCTCAATATCTGAGTCACAGGCTTCACCAAGACCTGTATTTGGATTTACAAAAGCTTTGCACGTGGAACACAGAGCAAGAGAGCTACTGCTAATCATTAGCATGGTTGAGTCACCATCCCTGGTTTAAAAATCATTTGGATGTGGTGCTCAGGGACATGATTTAGCAGTGGGTTGTGAGGGTAGTATGATTAGGCTGAGGTTGGACTTGATGATCTTGAAGGTCTTTTCCAACCTGAGCAATTCTATGATTCTACAATTCTATGAGTACCCAGCTGCATGTTGCTTTATACCCTGAACATTTCTACATAGCTCCCAGCAAAGATGATCTCCAATGGGGCCCTGGCTTGCTCTTTCCACCATCAAGAAGGAAAGTCTCTCCTCTGTTAGGCATTGAACTAGTCCCTACAGGGCTGTTGGCTGGGAGCAGAGATGCAACCCACTGCAGCATCCTCTGCATCTATCCCAAGGATGTGCTCAGGTATACGGCACAGAGCTGGTCTGCATATGCTTACAACAGAAGGCAAAAACCACTGGGGCTTTTGTGAAGGACCACTGCCTGCAATGTCTGCATCCCAGTGCTGCACTCTGAGGTTTGATCTTTCCACTCCAGCACAACAGCCAGCCCTGATCCGCTCCTCTCCAGCAAGGAAGAACCTCAGTGGAGCTATGTGTGTGCAGAGACCTTCAGCTGCATGAGACTCTGACAGCAGCAATAGGCTCCTCATAAAGCATTGGAAGCAGAGGGATTGTGAATGGAATAAAAGTCCTTTTAGACCTGGTCTTGTGCATAACTGGAAATTTCTACATCCACAGAAATTTCCAAATCCCTGTCACACAGGGGAGCTTACACTAACTTGGGCTAAGTTTTGTTTTGCTGCACAGCTGGGGAGAAAGATGTAGACATCATGGGCATGCAAGACATCTCTGTCCCTTCCCAATTTTGTTGGTAAGATCTCACACTCCTCTCTTGAGTGTTTGAAGCCTAATTGCTTTCTTCACACCTGTGACATTAGTGCTGACTTGAATAATAGATTGACCACGCTAGGTATTGCTCTCCATTGTTCCTGGCAAAAGCTTCTGTCATTGGCCTTCTTTGCCAACTAGAAAATTAATCCTGGCAGGAAACTCAGCATCTGAAGACATCAGGTTACTCCTCAATGACAGGGATTGTTGGCAGTAGTGAGCAATTTAAAGAAGTGGGCCTCACTATTAGGTAACCCCATGCCCACTGCTCCTGCAGGTTCTGCAGGGTTGTGGCAAGTCACTGCGCTTGGCTGCTTGCTGGACCTCAGAACCATGGGTTCTGACTGAGACAGGCCCTGCTGGTGGGGGGGGCTGGACATCCAAATCTCCACCCCAGAGCTGAATTTCTACCTTCTGAATGAGAATCGCTGTCTCCCTGCACTCTTTGCCCTTGGGGAAAGCCAATGCTCTCATTCAGCCAGGATCTTTGTGAGATAAAAAGAGTAAAAGGGAACAGTTGCACCAATCCATCATGATGCACGAGGACAGGAAAATGCATTTCAGCCACCACTCTAGTACTGTTCCAGCACTGAAACCAATTGCACTTCACTGTAGGCCATGTTGAAGTCAACTGAGAGCATGGAAAACATGTCTTCATTGGATCCTGGGGTTTGCTGCATTGTCAGGAGTTCAAAGAGCAGTGAGTGCTTTCACCAGGAATTTCTGAAGGTGTTTTCTTTCCAGAAAAGCACAATTTCTTATTCAGTCTAACTCATCCATATGATTAACTGCTGTTTTTCATCCAAAAACATTCTCAGTTAAAATATATTGCCCTGAAGAGGCACTGCTCACCCTGTCTTGCATCGGCAAGTCTGTGACAATAAGTCATTCAGAGACTCACCTTGGTGTGTCAGGTTCATCTCCTTTCCTGCACATTTCACTACATGCACCTACTTCGAATGGCATCCTTGCAGAGTGTCTGAAGGACAGGATACCCCAGCCTGACTGATAAACAGTTCTCGCATCCAGACATAATCCCTTCACTTGTTCCTTCTCATGTTTACTTTCTGCTAAGTGATTGCAAGATGAGAATCGTCAAAACAGAAGATTATGTAGATTGAGCAGATTTCTCAATTAGAGCAGGTTGCTCATGGCCTTGCATGGTTGAGTTTTGCATATCTTTAGGAATGAAGATCCCACAGCTATACCAGGTCCCTTTCCAGCATCTGATCACTCCCAAAACTATAGTATTTTTCTGAATATTTAATGTTTGCTGTGTTGCAGCTATTTCCTCTTGCCTCTTAGCTGAACTCCTTCTACCTCCAAGTGTCTGAGACTGTCTTCTCCACATCTCCCCACTGGAGCTGAAGACAGCATTAAAATATCCCTCTCCCTTTAGCCTTCTTTTCACAAGACAGAACAGTTTCTGTTCTGACAGCCTATGTCTGTACTCCACGTGCTACATTCCCCTAATAATTTCTCTTGGTGAAAATAAGCTGGGACCTTAAACTCAGTCTGAGTTTGGTTCCTACTTGGAGCTTCTGTCCAAATTCTCATCAGTTAGGATATGGTTTTATAGGTCCAGCCAGAAACAGGGAGACAGAGTGGTGGAGCAAAAAAGAAACACCATCTTCAAGGATCAGCACAAGAGATCTGATACCAGGATGACAGATAATGCTTAGAAATCAGTATCCCCAGAAATGGGTCGCTGCTCTCTGTTTTTTTCCCTCATCGGATATTCCTCCTACATGAGCTCTCTGGCTGTCAGCTGTTTGAAGCTGCATTTGAGGTGGCCTGTTGCTCAGATTTTGTTCCTTGGCTTTGACAACTTGTGTTGAGCCTAGTCAGAGCTATTCTGATGCAGCTATGAGTTTGTTTTCAGAGCAAACTAAAAACCTTGACCAACTCGTCTCAGCAGAATCTCTCCTACAAATGAGCATGTACCAGCTCATAGGTTAGTGACTATACTGTACTCCTGGACAGTGTTTTAAAGTCCCCCATCTTGAGCTTGATTCACAAATTTCCAGCAGAAGTGGTAATTTCTTTTATCCGTTTTGACTCTCTGAACACTACTCTTCCTCTTCCAGCCTAATCTTGATGTCAAGGCTCCCCCTGCAGTCACTGGAAAAAGATGTGCACCTGCAGGGAGCAAATCTGGCCACGTAGAGGTTTCCTTTGATTAAGATACTTGGGAGGAATGAGCCTCAGAAGGAGCATAGTCTCTTCCCAGAGGCCGCATGACACTCCAGGCACTCAGCGTAGATGGTAGCGTTATTTCTGGAGAGCCTCATCTCTTCCCCACTTTTAGCTACACGCATTAAACCCAGCACAATGAAACAGAGTATGCTGGTTTTATCCCTGTAATGAGTTGTTACATTTCCCTATTTTCCTCTCACAGCTCTGAAAATCACCCTCTCACTCATAGCCCACCCTGTATTTCCCAAGAAAGAGTCTTTGGTTTTCAGTTCCTTTGCAAATCTGTGGCAGAGTCAGAGTAATTTCTCTGTCCTCATTTGCACACATACATCTGTCTTTCTGACAGAAATGACTGTAAAGAGCATAGATACCTTCACCTCATCTGAGTACTTCAGTGCAAGCATCACGGCTGATTCCAGGAGAGAGTGTGCAAGAAAAGAAGAAAGGGAGGAAGGAAACGTGTGAAAGAAAGGAAGGTAAAGGCAAAAAGGTTAAAGAAAAGGAAAAGGCAAAAATAAAAGGAAAAAGGACAACGTTTATGGAGCTTACAGTGATTCTCTACAAAGATCTTCCCAAACAGATGCTGTTTTCTTTAAAATGTACCCACTCTTCAATGCTGAGATATGCTCAAAGCAAGGTTTGTCATCCTGAGGTCCAACAAGCAGCCTCACCACTCTCCTCCAGTCCCTGCATAGTATTTTCTCTGCACTAACACCCTTCTTCCCTTCTCCTCCTCCTCTCCCTTCTGTGTTGCACATTCCTGCCTTGCAGTGTTTCTGCATCCCCATCCCTCCTCAATGGAAGACCAACCATCTCAGCTCCCTGTGACCCTAGAAGGAACCTGCCAAGCTCCCGACAGCCCCCAGCTCACAGCTCTGCTCTGGTTTTCCTTTCTTATCTACTGATATTTCAGCTTTATTCAGTAAAAAACAGAGCTAGCCTTTGTACAGATACTTCAGGTAGGGATGAAGAGACAAAACAGAAAGTCATCACACACATTGCTCGGTGGAAGCAAGCTGTAACAATCCATTCTAAAGCATTTTGCTAACACTGATGAGAAAGATATCCTTCTTCAGGACATTTTTTGGTCTTTCTTTGAAAGAACAGCTTGCAGAGTTTTCAGCAATCAGTTGAACAGATTTGCCCTGCACTTAAATGTTTCTAAAACATTTCTGACATAGTATGTTTCCAGCAGAATATCTTTGTTTTCAAGTTAAGATCTAGACACTTCCCAATGCTCCCTTGTGGCAAAAAATGAAAATGTTCTTTTTCAGCGAATCTTCATTTTTCATCCTTTTTTTTTCAGAGTAATCCCTAAACAAAAGTCCAGAAATCAGCCCTGTGTGTCTGTCTGATCCTTTTTATCTTTCTATCACTTATCATTTAGTTCTACTATAAATTTTATTATCAAACCTAAGGCATCCTGCTGTATGCATCCAAGTTCTGGCTATTTAATATTCATCTTTTGACAACACTTGTGGTTCAGCAAGCCTCCTAATTAGTTACTGGCTGCAGTGGAGAGAGTTACTGTTCAAAAACACTGACCTTCCACCCATGGGATCTCGTTTTTCTTTGCTATCACTAGCTAGAAATTTGGAACAGAGCAATACTTAATCCTGCTGGCCCTGCCAATGTGAGCTTCCCATCTTTCTCTGAAAAAATATGAGTGTGTATATCACTTTGCTTGCTGAGGGCTGGTTTAACCAAGCTATTCCTTTAGTGGCAAAATTTCCATTCAAGATTATAGGATAAAACTCTGGAACAGCTCACATTAAGATGGCCCATGCTGAGGTTTTGTCCTCCATAGATGAGCATTGTCTGAAGTACCTCTATGGCAGAGGTGCTGGGGTCGAGTTCTCCCTGCTGCACAGCATTGGCAGCAGAGAGCTGTTCACGCTCATCATTTTTGCTCTTGTTTCCTTTTCACTAGTGTGTTAGGAAAACCTTCTTTCAAGTGTTTTCATTTTCTGCAGCCAATAAATGATAACAATCCAATACAGAATGTTCTAAAAGTGGAGCCACAAAAAGACCTATTTCCTGTCAGCCCCTATGTCCTCGGCAAAGGGAGCTGCGTATCCCAGAGGAAAACTAAAGATCTGAGAGAGCATCTGAAAATTCATCAGCTGAATTTCTCAGTGGATCTCAATAGCAAACTGAAAAACAAGAGCCGGGTGCAGTGGATGAGCAAAGATCTCCACCTAGTGAGACAGAGCAACAGGACTGTGTGCTGGTGTGCAGTCTCCCTGGCAAAGCCGGGCAGGAGGTGATAAAAACAGCAGCATCAGCGCTGTCCAAAAGCCTGTTCTGACACCACAGCCTTGGGGTAAGAGCCACAGCCTACACAGCACAGGGCAAAGCGCAAGGCTGTGGCCAACCTCCGTGCAGCAATAATGCATTAGGAGAGCAATAAAAGTCTGCTCTCCAAGCCCTAACCTGTACCCAAGGTGGTCATAGCTCTGTATTAACCACAACCAAACAGACTGCACGGTAAAGTAATGATTGCTTTTGGCTGGGAACTTTTTCATAAGATGACATTTTTCCTATTGATGGGATTACACATTCTGTGGCGAGCGCAAGATAATTGTAATTTCCAGGACTAATACCGAACGCGTAAAGGTTATGGGTAGTCCTATTAAAGCTTTTATATTAGTGGAAAATTGTATGTTACGAGCTGGGAGAAAATTAATGGCCATTCTTTTGTGGTTTGCATACAATTAATCCCTAGGGGGCCTTTCTGTTCCATCTGAAACAGGAGACCTGCGTTTTATTAAAGCCATCACCCCTTTCTTCTCACTGCTCCAAGGCTCTGGGCTATTTCTTTGCATGTCTTGCTGAGTTTTCAGGAGTGCATGAGTGCTCTCAGCAGCTCAGCCCTACGTTCCTAGCAAAGAAAGGCTTTTGGATGAGGAGCCAGCTTTACAAGCAATTACACCATGCTAATGACATGGTGGGTAACTGAAAACCAGAAAACACTTCTCAGAAATGGCCACAGCACAGAAACACTTCACAGAGTCACAGCAGCACAGAATGTCTCCGGCTGGAAAGGAGACTGATGGTGGCTGGGTCTGAGCTCCCTGCATGGCTTTCAGAGAGGCCTTCATAGAGGCCTTCAGTGGAGCCTCCAGACAGGCCTGGCAGCACCACAAACACATCTCCATGCTTGGACTTGGGTGATGTAGGTCCAGACCAGCAGCAATTCCCAACCTGGTCAGGGCTGGTCTCATCTCATTGATGCTTTGCTTGTCTAAAGGATAGCTCTGCTGCTATCCCTTCTCTACCAGCCATTTGCAGGCCCTTTTTCTCCCAAGAGGAGAACTGCTGTTTGTTTTCCCTTCTCAGACTTACCTTCCAGAACAAGGGATTCTCCATCTCTTTAAAATGACCTGTCCCCTTCCCTTCCCTGCCTGCTGCTCAGGACGGAGAGATAAATCCAATAATAACCCAGCACTTTTTCCACTGCTTCCATCCCACTGTGTTCAAATAGCGGTGCCTCACTGCGCAGGCAGCGCAGATCAATCTAGGGCAGCAGATCTGCATCTTAGAAATAACTGGGCTACAGCCATCAGGATGACATCTACCCTGTCATCGCACAACCTCCACACTGAGCTCAGTCCAATAGGCATGAGAAACTAAAACATTGATGGTGGATAATATCTGCGTTTCAGTGATGACCTTTCACATCAGTACAGGGCATGAAATGTCCATGTCCCAACTGTGAAGTTACAGCTAGACTTACCAGAGCAAACTGCACATGCTGCAATATTCTTCCTGAATGCAATGAAAAGGATCTTAAGGATCCGAACAAGTTTGCTTGGGAGAAGCACAGCTTCTCAAAAGTATGTGTGAAATCTAGGTGCTAATTTTCTCCAAAATGTAATAGCTTGGCCAATCAAACATCCAAGTGAATTGACAACAACTAAAATGCATCAGACCTGCCAGTTTTTCAAAGATAACAGTACCTCTTTGCATATTTTAAGTTTAGGAAAACATTTTCCTTTCATTTCTTAAATGTTAATTATAGTTTTACTACCATTCCTGCATTTTCAAAGGATGTCAGTTCAAAATCTCTTTGCTTCACCATCAGCTCTGAATTTGGGCTACACAAAAAAATAGACTTTGGCACATTTTTTTGGGCCAAGACTCTCAGGATGCAGGGAGATCACATGGCTCGTGTTTTCAGAGCACACATTTCAAAACCCAGGTCAGTGTTTTTACCCCTTCTATGATTAATGCTGTTACAGAAAAATTGTTGTGAAGTTGTTGGTGTGGCTGGAACTGAAGTCATGGCCTGAATTTTAACAGTACCCTTTTACCTCTTCTCATCTCTTGGGGATAGTTAGCTGGATTAGAGGTAAAGACTGCGGTGCTGGGGTAAGGATGCATCCTGATTCACAAATCCTCAGATCTGGGAAGAGGAAGGAAAACTGTTTTCTTAGAGAGCCACCGACATTCATAACATCGATCCTTATCCAGTGACTCTGCCGTGCTCTCCCAGAGGTCCATCTGTCTTGTCAAAAACTCTGCCAAATTCCTCCGACCTGCTTCTCACTTGGCTTTGTGATACCAGTGAGGTATTGCAAATAGAGGAGCCTAATGTCAGCTCCCACTTTGCCAGTCACAAGATCTATGTACCATAACTTTCCTTACTGCAAGCAAAGCTCGATTCAAGAAAAATCAATTTTGTTGTGGTCTGTCTAGGACTCATCACTGCAAGGATAATGTGTGCTCCTGTTTACCATGTGGGAACATAACATTCATTTGGTTTGAAGAATGATTCATTAACTGCCCCCAAATGGCAGTTGGGCTAAAATGAATTTGGTTTTGTTTAACTGAAGAAGCTCTGCTCTCTGCACGCACAGCTGGGAAGGCAAGGAGAGCTTGCTGTGCCTCATAACCCCTGCAGAAACACGGGGCTTTGCTGCAGGGCTCCCCACCATGACAGCTCCTCTGTTTTGCGTGGCTGCATGGGCTAATACCAAGCTTTGAGCAATCAACCCATCTTTGCTAAATTATCCAGCAAAGCCAAGCACAGCACATTGGGCCTCATTCTTCCTCAGGGCTTGAGACATCTGCTGGCCTCTGGGAAAGAGAGTTGGCTTGGCCCCACCACTTCTTCATATCTGCAGCCTGTTTCCCCATGCTCAGGCCTTTGTCATGCTGGTTCCTGTCCACAGGAGAAGTCTGAGCTAGGCTATGATGGCTGGACTGTACTGGCCTACAGTTCTCCCCAAAAGAGACAATCTGTCCCCTTGCAAGTGTGAAAATATCCCTGCAAACATCACCTGTGAAGAATGAAGTGCTGCAGTAAGGAATCCCAGGTGTGTTTCCAGCCCCACATGTGGCCTCCATGGGATAAAAGGGATGGCAGCAAGACAAGGAGGAAACTGTCCCTCTCTGCTCTGCCCTTGTGAAGTCCCATCTGGAGCACTGTGTTGACTGCCTGGGGCCCCCCGCACAAGAAAGATGAGGAGCTGTTGTGCAGGTGCAGAGGAGGAGATAAGGATGCTAAGAGGGCTGAAGCACCTCTGCAGTGAGGAAAGGCTGAGAAATTCGGGCTTACTCAGCCTGGAGAAAAGAAGATTCCGGGGAGACCTCATTGCAGCCTTCCAGTACTTATAGTGAGCTTACAAACAGGAGGGAAACCATTTTTTACACGGGCAGATAGTGATGGGGCAAAGAGGAATTGTTTTAAACTAAAATATTGGAGATTTAGATTAGATATTAGAAGGAAAATCTTTACTAGGAGGGTGGCAAGGCACTGGAACAGACTCCCCAGAGAGCTGAGGCTGCCCAATTCCTGGAGGTGCCCAAGGCCAGGCTGTTTGGGCCCTGGGCAGCCTGAGCTGGTTTGGGCAGCCAGCCCACAGCAGAGGATGGTTACTGGGTGATCTTCAAGGTCCCTTCCAACCCAAACCATTCTACGATCCTACAGTCCTATGATTCTATGATTCTAAATTAAGGGCAAGACTCGTTTTCCCAATGAGGGCTGGCTGCAATTCACTCTCTGCAAGCAAGGGGCCTCTACGGTTCATATATGATGTGATTTCTTTTGATTTAGAAGTTAAATTTTCATGGTTTGAAGGTTCATAGCTAGTTAAACACATCCTCCCAATTAAATTATGATTTCATGACTTGTCATGAAGTGGGACAGCAAAGGAGGATAAAACAGAAGTGGACCAGGAAAGGCTTTTGCTTGTGATGTCCACATGCCTTTTAGTAGCTGAGAGGCTCTCCAGCATCAGGTTTAGTTGTTGTTGGATTGTACAACAGAAAGTGTTGAGTAAATGGAGAGCCAGGGCAATCCATGATGTTGAGAAGAAATTGAGAAGAGGTCCAAGCATGCCAAGCTGGCACAAGAAAGCCATGGGTGAGTGAGGATTGCACTCCTGCCCTGTGGGTCAAGGCAGGATCCCAGACATGCTGGTCATCCCTGACATTTATATAGAGAAGAAAACCCTGCCCCCAGTTACAAAAGTATAACATGATAAAAATGAGAATTAATCTCTCAAATAAACCAATTCAGCCAGCTATGAAAAACCAGCAGCTCTATGCTCTGCTTTTCACAAAAAAAAAAAAAAAAAAAAAAAAAAAAAAGCTGGAACACGTTATGCCATGATTCTTTCCAGCCCCTGTTTTCCTCCAAGCATTTAGCTGGGGTAAAAAAATGGAATACTGGAATTCAATAATAATAGCAATAATGTCTATAAATAAAATCTGAAATATTTGGCTGAAAACTTTAAAACATGGACATCTGGAAACAATACATAGAAAAGTATGAGGATTCGACAGTCTCCAAAATTATGTAGATGGAGAAAGTCCTTTATAGCCCTAAGTCCTTTATAGCCCATTCTGGGTGGCTGCTCTGCTTTCAGAGCACTCACAGATTACATTTCCCACCCTCACTGCTTAAAAATGAAGCAGAGCCTGCTCACATGATTCCAGGACTGAAAGAAAATCCCAGCGTCTTAGAACTTGCAATTAAAATCGCCAGAGGTGACAGCACTGGAAATGCCACCTTCAAGTTACCTAAGATTTGTTTGCTTGTTTTGAATGTCTTCTGCTCAGAGGGAGAGGATTTAATTGCAGCTTGGAAACAGCCTCAGGTGGAAGCCACCGCTACAGGGCACTGTATCTCTGCCTGAAAGAGATGGAAAGTTTTATGTTCCCCAGTCTTCCCCCCTCCAGACACAGATGCCTTTGTTTAACTCAGTAACTTGTACAGACTCAGAGGAAAGGCACTGCAACCTCAGGATAACCAGGGAGAGTTTGAGATCTAAGCACATTTGTTTTGGGGAACAAGAAGGAAAATGGAAAAGGTGAATGGGATGGGAGCTGGAACGCCACCAGACAGGATGCCTTGGGGCTTGTGCTCCAGAGCTTTTCCATGTGATTTTAGTTTGCAGATAAACCTTTGGCAGTTCACCTTCCGAATAAATTCCAGCCTTCATCTCTGGCCGGTTCTGGATCCTGCTGATTTCAAGTCTTGTCCAGGTATATTGATTCCTCCAGCAGTGAAAACACTGGCATATAAATTGCAGATTGGAGCCAAGAAAAGGTGGCTGCATTCAGAGCAAGCACATGGGTAAAAGAGATTTATTATAAGGGAAAGGTGTGTTTATTCATCCGCTGACCTCAGGCCCTGCATTACTACACTCCTCATAGAGGGCTGTTTGCTGTTGACCTTGAGACACCAGTTTAGCAGGGGCAATAGGCAGCTTTTAATAAGTGAGTTTAGACAAGGCAGAACCATTCCAAGGAGAACACTCCGTAACGTGATCCTGTCCAATCTGATGCAGCAAAATTAACTGCCTCATTCTGGCCAGACTAATCCTTTTCTGTGATTATCATTATTATTCTGTTTTCATATTGCAATAAATAATGTAATTACTAAAAGCTGAGTGCTGATTAACACAGTCTCCCTGTTTCACTGGCAGAGATACAGTCAGGGTGGAGATGTGGGAGTGAGCCTCCAGCTCCAGCCTAGGAGTGCTGCAGTTTTCTTGGATAATATTCAGTCCGTGGCTCACTTGGAGTTCTCCCTGCAAAGAAAGGATAGGTTTGGTGACTGAAAGCATCCACACCATGCTTATGCAAGACCGTGGCCTCCAGGGACTACTGTAAAGGGCAGAAGCCAGGGGCTACAGGAAAGATGTGGATGCAGACCTCGGTGATGCAATTCATGGACATTTGGGAGTTTGGCCGCTCACTCCATTTCTCCAGACCTGCTCTCCCATGAGTATGATGGGACCTTGTGCCTTTTCTTGTCTCACCGGGAGGGGATGCAGAGCTCCTAAGGCAGTGCAGTGCTGGATGGTGGGGGAAGAGGCTGTTATTTGCAGATATGGGTCAGTGTCTGAGAGCCTGACCTGCCCATCCGAAGTTCAGAAGACAGAAAATTTGAGAAAACAGTAAACTCTGCTCCCCTTTGCAAAGTTGAAATAACAGCAAGATACGGAGATTAACTTCAGCTCTGTTTAATGAGGGATAATTAACCCACCCATCACAAGGCCGTAGAATTACTCTGGTTGGAAATTTTCCAGCTAATGTGCTATTTGATATTTTTACCTAATTTTCAAGAGTTTAATTGATGTCTTAATTATGAAAGATATCGCTATTAACACCATTCTCAAGCAAATCCCTATCACTGCTGTGGCTTTACACCACCACAGGATCCTCTCATTGCTACTCCTCACAATGGTCCCTTCCCCTCAGAGGAAGCTCCTGCCAATGCATGGGATCAAAGCATGGGAGCAGCTTGTGCAAATTGCTGTGGACTATGGTAAAACCAGAGTCAGGATCTTTTGTATTAGTCCCAGGACAGAGCCCGGCCTCTCCCTTATGCAGCACTCAAGTGTGCAGGAGGTCCTGCGTTAGCCTACATCAGATTAAAGAATAAATAAATCAAGGTACTCACCTTCCTCTACCACCTCTCCAGAGCTCAAACCAGCTGTGGCTCTGCTCTGAGCCCCATAGCTCACAACCGCCCCGTGGAGCTGGGTGAGACCTTGCAGGAGCAATGTCGTAGCACCACAGTCCTTGCTGACAACAGTACGGAGTATTCCTGCTGCCAGCCAAACCCACCCAGCAAAGCACGTAAATGCTCCTGTGTCTGAAACAAGACAAGGAAGGTGTTTAAAGCCATTTTTTGTGTCTAAATTGGAGAAAAGATGTTCTAATGAGTGTCTATCTGGACAGGGTCAGACATATCAATGGAAGCCACTGAACGATCCCATGCCTTCTGTTCTCCTGAACCATCCTGCAGTTGAAGGCCAAGGGCAATGCCCATGATCTGACCTGCAGGAGCTGCTTCCTGCCTTGAAGGAACTTGTGTCAGATGTCCTCCCAGCACATTCCAGCCACACAGATCTAACCACTGAATTTCAAAATGCCACAACTGCCACAACAATTAAAAATGCAAACAAGGAAAACAGCATCCCAAGCGAGTGAGAGACCATGGTTGCATATTTATAGCACTTTATGTAAACCAGATACAATGGAGTCATTTGGAGCCCAAATAGGCTTAGTGTTATCCTCCATCATTGGGTGCCTGATGCAGACTGCAGATCACAGCCCCTGTGTTCCTTTCTGGACTCAGTGGAAATTAGTGCAATGACAGTGCAGTACACAGCCTGCTTGGGGGAGGTGTCAGCGGTGGAGCAAGACAAGAAGTTAGAGGCTTTGAAGCCTTGGAGAGGTTGGGTAGCTGGTAGTGACGGGCAGACATACAGTCTCCACCTGATCCACATACAATGAGCAAGGTGGAAGAGGTTGGCTGAAGCCAGCAACACTTTTCTAGGGTAGCAAGAAAGGTTCCTTGTCCTGCCTGTTACTGGAAAGCAGGAGTTGCCATTTCTCATCTGCAGAGTCCTCGAGGCAAAAACCTGATGACTGAAGTCAAGTAGATTCCCACAACTGATGAAGTAAATCCAAAAGGTCATTGAAAGCAGTTTTTTTTAAAGTGCAACCATATAAAAAGGGGTTACCTCCCCCTGAACATAGGTGCTTTTTCTCATGTGCTGTTGAATTAGATATTAAATCCTCAGATGAGCCAAATGAGTTGATCATGGCTAATGTTATTACCAAGAGTACCAGAGGAACCAAAGATGATTAGCCACTTGTCATGAAGTCTTAGCACAAAGGACAGAGAGAATTAATTTGTCCCACTGACCTAATTTTGGTTTTCATGTGGTTTTCATTGCTGCATGCTAGAAATATGGGGAATAAACAAGGAGAAGTGGAAATCAGAAATGATAAAACAGTGATTTACATGGCAGAACCAAGACTTGGAAGACAGTTTATGCAATTGTCATAGTCTTTTTTATGAAAGGTCAGAGACTGCTGAGAAAAGACCTGAAAGGAACCTGGAGAACACTGCAGCTCCCAATAGAGCAGACTCATTTACAGTCCAAGGAATTTCTCGTCTGAATCCAACAAATGTACTGATCCACTTCCGATCACACAAATCAAATGGAGACTCCTACGTTTGATGTCTCAACCAGCAAGCAGCTCCCACCACTCAGGTGAGGTCAGACACATCCCACTAGACTACCCAGCTTTGCAATAGATGGGATACCACCAGCAGTCCCACCAATGATCAAGTATGTAGGTTTCTCCAAAAGTAATGCCTCCTGTTTATTCCCGTGGAAACTATAACAAAGAGCACAATAACACTGTTTGATGGAGAAAATTCTTAGCTACAAAACATTATTTTTCAACATAATCACCACCATTAGCTCTGTATTTTTGCCAGTGATGAACAAGAGCCACATGCCATGTGCTTAAAAATTTGCTTCAGTGGATGTAACCCACTGTCATCATCGCCACAGCTGAAATGCAGCACCCACTGCCTCACTGTGCTCACATCCACTGTTTGGTTTCCATAAACGTTCAGCAAGCATCAATGAATGTCAATGGGTGCCATTTTTTCACACGGAGGAATACAATTACATCCCTCTGCTTCATATGCACTTTCCATGTCAGATGGCATTTTGTCACTGCTGCCATTTCATCACCCCTCTGCTGCCATCTGTCACACAGCAACAAAATGTAATGGGATATTGGTGGGAAGGTTCAACCTCTGCCATCCCACTGACATCTGCCTCTGACGCTGTGGGCCGACAGAATGAAATAGGAGGCATTACTTTCAGAGCAGCCCTCATATTTACGTGTCTGCAGCTTTTTTTTACAAAGCTCCATAGCTAACAGCAGCAGAACCAGCTCTCATTTCGGACCTGGCATCTCCTCTCCTTGCCACGACCCAGCTTCTCCACAGATCGATGCAGCAGGAGCCCCTGTCCATCCGCGGGCACGCCTGCTGCTCGCCTTTCCCTCGGTGCTGACTTCCTTGACACAGCTAATTTCCCAGAGGAGATGGATTGATTCTTCACGACCACTGTGGATTTAATACACGCTATTTATCACCCAGCTTGTCACTCAAATGGAAGAAGTGTGTGTCTGCACAATATATATGCAAAAATCTTCATTGCATTTAGTTAATCCTCTGATGGCCATCAATAAACTTCAGGGATTTGGAAGCCTTTCAGGAAGAATTTTAAGAAGTAAAATGTTTGCGTAAATATTTTCCTTCTTGTTGCTTAGATTCTCACTGGCCCCTCCCATTTAAAAATGTGTCAGCCCACAGCGGCTCTCTTGTTTTAATTATGTCAGTCTGCCAAAACAGTAGAAATTGGCCTGGTTACATCAATCTCACTACCCAGGGAGAGGAATACGTCGGAGGAACATCAGTTACAGTCGTTCTGATGCAAGCACATCCTACAAGCTGTAGCCCCATGAACTGCACAGTCCCAAATGCCTGCAGAGATGTCCAGGGTAGGACCTGGGCTGGGTTTTCTGCAGCTGGCAGTGAGCAGGGCAGCTCTGGGCAGTGCACAACAGATCTAGCTCCTCCAGAAAAGCTCCTCGAGCCATGTGCAGGAGCCACAGGGCATTCGGACAGCAGCTGCAGGCACAGCTGGGCCAGGATTTGCGAGGCCCCATGTTTGCTGAAGCCAAATGAGGTAACAGGTTAAGAAGGGCACACCACTCATGGAGATGCTTTTGTCCTGTACAAAAGCTTGGCATAAAGTAGGTCTCTGAGTACAGACCGAAGTCTGCCTCATGCACAAAATGGTCCTATCCAGACCATGCGTGATGAGCTGAGGTTTCCTGGAGGGTGGGGGCAGTCTTTTTCTGCTTGCTTCTCTATTATACACACAAAAGCATCTGCTTTTGGCTGCTGTTGACCCTGGATGATGTGCCCCTTCAGTGTTCTCAGATATCTGAATGCAAGGAAGATTTCAGGCCTCCTGGGTCCCCACCCTGATGCACTCAGAGCACCCCAGGGCATGCAAGGGAATGCGGGGTCAGGGCTGAATGAAACACACTGGTGGTAGGTGGATGGTTGGGCCAGGTGACCTTGGCTGTCTTTTCCAGCCTTGGTGATTCTATATTCTGTGAAACCTCACTGCATTTGAGGTTGTCAAGAGTTTTATTATACTGTTCCCAAAAGTGCAGTGTCTGTAGGGGCTGTACTTTGCAGGCCCTGTTCACAGGGGCATTGCCCCTGATGGACGCCCTGCCCTGTAGATAAAAGCAGTGTGGGTCTGACTCCGCTTGGTGCATGATGTTCTTGGCCCAGCAATGCAACCATGGGGGATAACTGATCCATTTTTATCAATGCAATATTTCAGTGAAACACACCTCTTTTTTGTTTTTCTTTTCAGAAACCAAAAAGAACAACAACAATTGCAAAGTATTTTGTTCGTTTTCCCTCAAATGACGGTTTCCTTTTTAAAACCTGGAGATGCATGTCGTCATGTCTGTTGGCATTACTTGAGCCCTTTCTTCCAGCCCCCACCCCAAGAGAACAGCCCCACCATGAGGCAGATGACTGCTCAGCTTGACCCAGACACTTCATCCATTTCAGCCTGGCCCAGCTGAAACTGCTTTGTCTCCATGACTCATCAGACGCTGCTGCTTTGTCTTCTTTTAATCATTCTATTTCTGTGCCACAGATACCTCAGCAAAGTTGTCTGCCCTAAGTATTGCTCAGTATTTCTTATGGAGACTTCTGAATTTCAGAGGTTATTCTCATCTGAGCTCTTCCATCACAAGCAGTTCAGTGGGAAAGCCTAAAAGAGCACTTTTTTACTCCTTATTAGGAGGAGGGGATTAAAGCTTTGTCTATAAAGGAAGGATAAATAATGATGCTCAGATAGGCATATTTGGACAAACAAGCACTGAATATCTGCAATGTCCATACTCTGGAAACCTCCCTGTGAGCTGTCAGCAGTTTTCTTCCTACATGAACAATGCACACATTGCAATGGGCATGCAGAGACTGGAGAGGTTTTCGTTTACAAATATAACACTCTGCTGGCTCAGGATGCCATCAGATGAGCTTTTGCCTCAGCTTCCATCTGCAGAGGGCTTGTGAAAGGATGCAGCGCGTTGTTCCCAACAGCGTGCGAGAAACAGCCCCAAAGAACCTGGCACTTGGCTGTGGCCCCTCTCAGCCACGGCCCTGTCCTCCACAACACAAAGAAGCTGTAGGAGGACATGTGAAGGTCATCAGCACAGAGCCTGAGCTCACTCTGCAGGAAGAAAGAGAAAAACATCTCCAGGGACTACAATAAATTGCCACCTTCTTCCCAAAGGCTCCCATGAAACACTCGAAAAAGTGATCTCGTTAATTAATGAGATGGGTTAACGCTCTCTCCACACACTCCACTTAATTGCAGTTCTGTCATTCCCAGTGAATTCTTAAAGCCATATTGATTATTCAAAGTTCTGTTCAATCAATAAAGCAATAAACCATGTATGCTTAAAAAAAAGCGATTAAAAAGATAAATACATGAGACACTTTAAAGAAGCCACGTCCTTCTGCAGCCCACTTAGCAACTAGGAGCAAGCCACGGGTTGCTCCTAAATATGTGTTAACATCCCTGCCTAACTGAAGTGGATAACTGTCTCATAAATGTATTTTAATCCCTAATCCACGTACCAAGTAACTCCAAACAGAAACCACTCCAGCCTGCAGTGCTCTCAGTTTTCCCGTCTGGTTGCTGCACAGACAATGGTTACAGGAGAGCAGGGTGAGGGAAGTCCTGGCCAGCAGGTGAGACCATGTGAGCCTGCTGCCTTAGGGACTGGGCAAGTAGGAGAACAAGGATTCCTAAAGGACAAGCCTATCTGGGAAGCAGCAGAAACATCACAGGACCATGGCTGAAGTTTCTTTATTGCAACAAGGCAGCTGGGTCCAAGCCTGTGCCATGGAGACAGCACTCCTCAGACCTGGATGGAGCTGCATCTGCTGGAGCAGGAGCAGAAAGCCCAAGTGAGCCCATCCCTCTCCTCCCCTGCCTATAGGGGATGCCCATGGGGTGATGATCCTCCAGCTTTGACTCTCCCTGATCACAGCCTCCCTGTGCTGAGAACCCACCAACACCTGCGAGGGTCCCTAGAGACATCCTCACTCCTGTTCTGGTGGGAGCCACATCACGTAGCGTCAAGGAAAGCTCACATCCTCCCATCAAGTGTTTGAGTGCTGTCCCCATTCCCAACAGTCCATCATCCTGCTATTCTCATGCTATCACCCTGGTGATGTGGATCAGGGCAATGATCATCACTTCCAACTCCTCTGCAGCCCAGCGTCTGAGAGCCAGTTCCATGGCTGTAACTGGTGCTGCTGGAATCTGCTACTGCATGGAGGTCACCTGTGGGAGGTGGGATGCTCAGCAAGAAGTCCCCAGCTCCCATTTTGGCCAAGTCTTCTCCTTTAGAGAAACAAATGATACACATTTGTAAGACACATTATTAATTGGATGGTAACAGCTCCCCAGGGCTTCTTGCTAGAAAAGATTCAAGGTAAGAGCTAGGAGCTTGGAGGAGAGGAGGAAAATCATTTCTGGGCTTGGAGTATGATTTTTTTTTCATTTTTTTTTCTCCCTTTTTTTTTTTATTGAAAACATTGTGATTTAGCAACTGCAGGCCTTGTTGAGCATAAATAAATAAATAACATGGAGAACTGGGACACACCAAGCTCTGTGATTGCATAAATATTCAAGCTGCAAGAGAAATATAAGATTTCAAAGGTGCAAACATAATTATGGAGTTGTTATCTATCCCCCATAGTAATTCGAACATGAAGAACATTTCCGTGTCAGCTGGTAAGGGACCCAAGCGCAAAACTGAGATGCTGAAAATGTGACATCCAGCCACATAGCAGCGTAGGGTCACGCTCACTCACAGCACCTGGAGGAACGGTCCGTGCTGGGCTGGGGCTGGAGCAGGAGCCTGGGCACTGAGGGGTGCTGAGACTTCCCCTGAGCAAAGCCAAGGACGCTCAGGGTATGGACACCTCTCCACCCTGATCAGGTCCCTGCAGCCAGTTCAGGAGTGAAAACCTGAGCGTCTCCACCATGCTGCCATGGAGGGCGGTGGCTCCAGCAAGCTGGAGGTCTCAAGGTGCTTCATGGCTCAAGGTGATTCATGGCTGTTGCTTGCATCCAAATCCCTTCTACCCCAGTATTGTTCAATCTGGATGTGCGGGAAAGCTGATCCTTATTCATGCTGGGGGCATGGGTTGGAGCTGCAGCAGTACGCTGGCAGCAGGGAAAGCAGCAAGGAAGTAGACTCAGGCTCAACTTGTTCTTCAGTAGGAGATTTCAGTGGCAAACGACATTGAATGAAGCATCCATTTTCCAGCTCTTCTTGTCCCTATGCATGGCACTTGTCCCTTTCTGGGACCTTCAGCACCAACCCCTGGTAAGCAAAGACTGAAGCTGCTGACAGCTCACCATGAGCTTCCCCAGCCATTCTCCTGCTGGTGCCATTGGTGAGGAGCAGAAACATCTCCCAGAGGACCACAGTTCTGACTCTCCTGGTCTCCGTGGGGCAAGTGCAGTGTTGCTTACAGAAAAATGTCCCTTGATTATCATGAAATCAATTTTTTAATTGACTGCGGCAAGGAAAACAATGCCCTCACCTTGCTGAGCACACACTTTGCAGCTGCTGTATGTGCCACTGCTAGAGGCTGGGTCTCAGCTGCAACCCAGGGGAGGGAGGCGATGTGCAGCTGGATGTTGGCATGGCCAGGGCTAACTGGTCACCCCCTCTTGGGCCATGCAAGCTCCATTTGCCATGAGGGAAACACCTGGGACAGGGATGCTGTGTCTCAGGACACTTGGGATAGGGATGCTCGCCTACTATGAGTCTCAGCCTCAGCAAAGCAGAGCCCTGAAGAAGTGATGCCTGTCTGCAGCATCACAGGTTGTGACAGTGGTACTACTGGGGAGTGGGGAAGAGGGTCTGAAAAAGGCTTTTGGGAAGGGTAGATTCTCCTGCCAGAGGCCTGTACTGGACACTGCGCTCCTGAGATGCCGGTTTAGAATTCAGTTGCTTCTGCACAGGGATTTAATCACAGCATTCTGGTAGGGCAACAGCACCATCTACTGCTGCAGGGCCCAGAAAAGCTTCCTCCTTGTCCCTAGACGTCTGATGTCTTATTGGCCTGGCTATCTTCTGTAACAGCCCTTAATCCTTGTGCTGTACATGGGAAAGTGTCCTCCCATCAGGAGCAGAGGTATGTGTAGAGAGGTTCCACTCCAGGTAGAATAAGTACAATGGACATTCATGAGCAGAGTAGCTTCCCTTCCCTTCCCTTCCCTTCCCTTCCCTTCCCTTCCCTTCCCTTCCCTTCCCTTCCCT
>NC_034425.1:1143344-1144764 GCF_002078875.1 Numida meleagris
TCCCTTCCCTTCCCTTCCCCTCCCCTCCCCTCTCTCCGGACTCTGCTCTCTCCCATGGAGAAAGAGCCTTGGCTTTATTAATTTAACCCAAATAAAGAGATTTCTCCCATTATTTGTGGCAAAGCTGGGAATCTGAGCTGCAGCATGCATAGCCCAGATTACAAATCCCTTCTACCTGTCTCTATGAGTATTGCAGACCCCTGGGTGAGCTTGCTGGAGCTCGGGAGCATTGCTCAGGGGTAGCTACTGATTTGGGGCAAAGGTGTCTTGTGTATGGATGTTCCTATGCCCACGCACATTCCTAGGGCTAGGACAGGAGTTTTGGTCTCTTGTCACCCATATCTCATTCTGGTGCTATTGAAGATGAAGGGATCTGTTTTATTCCCTATTTCCTTATATTGTCTCCACCAAAATTGGAAAGGACTTTCACCAGGGACCTCAAACATCATCTCCATGTTTGCCCTGGGCACAGGTGGACAGTGAGTGAGGAGGAAGCATGGACGTAGGGCAGGAAATTGGAAGAGACATAAGAGAGCTCCTCTAGGCACAAAGCACTGAGCAGGTTCGTTGCATGGGCATGGCAGAACCATGCAGCCTTCCTTTAGGAAGTGGTGGAAAGGGACTTTCCTACTCCCTCACTCAGCTGCAAACAACAGGGCCTCCTGGAAAACCACCAGTTGGAGCAGAGAGCATAGAGCCTCACTGCTGAGGTTTAAGTAAGGTTCATGGAGATGGTTTGAGGTGAGATGGAAAAAGACAGAGGTTACCCAGCAGGGACCTGGCTGGAGGGAGGGGCAGACGTGGGACCTGCCTCATTCACTGCCTAAATTAATGCCCTTGCCCACTTTCTAAGCAATGAGTTAGTGCCATGAAGGCCTCGAGAGCCCAGGACACATCTGCCTTTGAGAGAGTTCATACCAGTATGGGAAGGGACAGAGGAGGGCAGTGGGAGACCCTCCATCCCCAGGGCACATCCTGGCTGTGGTGGATGTAGCCTCTGAGGGCACAAGGAGCTGATGCAGAGCTCTCCATCAAGAAGCAACACCAGCAGTAGAGCAAGAGGGATGACCTGGCCACCAGCACACACCAGCTAGAAGATGAAAATCAAACCATGAGATGGAAGAGGCTCAAACAGGTCCCGTGCAGCAAAGCTGAGCTGCCCAGTCAGGTTATGAGAGGGGCTTTGTGCCATCATGTCCACAGCCACCTCTGTGACACAGGAGATTCTGCTGTGTGTCCTTGACTGCTCCAGTGCTAGACTTCTCCTGCCTAATCTATCTTATATCCTATCCCATTCTACCCCACTCTATCCTATCCTATCCCCTTCTATCCTATCCTATCCTATCCTATCCTATCCTATCCTATCCTATCCTATCCTATCCTATCCTATCCTATCCTATCCTATCCTATCCTATCCTAT